>NC_079458.1:306849-344349 GCF_903798145.1 Danio aesculapii
ATAGCGTGTTCAGTGTGGTTGTTATGCAGCTGTTCTGAGAGTTTCTGAAGCTCTTTCAGGTGTACTGTATGTTGTTTGGAGTCTCAGATGTGCTCATGCTTTATTCTGAATATCTGAACTCTGTCACTCCTCCTGTTAATGAGGCAGAAATGCTCCAGAATAGTGCGTGTCAGCAGTGTGTGTTCTCATCTGCTGGACGTGTGTGTGTGTGTGTGTGTGTGTGTGTGTGTGTGTGTGTGTGCGCTGTTATCGCTGTGGAGATGCTGAAGATCAGCTGATGATGAGTGTTGGACAGTAAGGAGCAAACCTGAGCAGAAACTGCAAAGGAGAAGAAAAGTCTGAAAGCTTTCTGTCTAATTAAGGAAGAGCAATGACAGACCTGTGTGTCATTCCTCACACACACACACACACACACACACAATTTGTGATGGAAACCGATTTATACTAAGTTTATCTGTACACAAACACACACACACCTGCTGGTTAATCGTCCTCTCTTGACGAGTGTTTTCAGAGACTCGTCCTTCAGGTCTCTCTTGAGCAGCGACGGCCGACCACGCAGACGAGGAGCAGCTTCATACGGAGACACAGCCATCCTGAGGGAACACACACACACACAAACACACACACACACACACAATCTATTGAGAGTAATCTCTACCAATATTTCCCAACCAAATCCAGCATTTTGCAAACAAACACAATCAGCTTCGTGAAGCATCGCTCGACTCACACAGACAGAAACCACGGAGCAAACACTGATGTGAGTTTGAGCTGAACCCCAGATTTCCTGAATAAACACAGTCCGTCTGCATGCAGCTCTTTGACTAATGTGTTCACTACACAGAGCTGCAGATTTTCTCTATTACATCATAACATATGACAGAACCTTTATATATTTAACTATTATATTAGGTTCATTTATTTTTGTTTCTCTTGATTTTTCCTGTTTATTAAAATTTAAAGTAATATTTTTTCCAGCATATAAATGTGTGTGTAGTAATGTTTGCACTGTGATCTTCAGTTTTATTTTGTTAGGTTAGTTCATCAGTTTTGTCTTTGGTACTGAATAATCTAATTTCCACTCATCGGCCACTTTATTAGGTACAGCTTACTAGTACCAGGTCGGACCCCCTTTCTCCTTCAGAACCACCTTAATCCTTGGTGTCTAGATTCAACAAGCTACTGGAAATATTCCTCAGAGATTTTGCTCCATATTGACATGATAGCATCACACAGTTGCTGCAGATTTGTCGGCTGCACATCCATTATGCCAATCTCCCGTTCCACCACATCCCAAAGGTGCTCTATTGGATTGAGCTCTGGTGACTGTGGAGGCCATTTGAGTACAGTGAACTCATTGTCATGTTCAAGAAACCAGTCTGAGATGAGAAGATGGAGACACTGTGCTCATAAAGGGATGGACATGGTCAGAACAATACTCAGGTAGGCTGTGGCGTTGACACCATGCTCAATTGGTACTAATGGACCCAAAGAAAATCTCCCCCACACCATTACACCACCACCAGCAGCCTGAACCGCTGATACAAGGCAGGATGGATCCATGCTTTCATGTTGTTGAGGTTAAATTCTGAGCCGAGCATCCGAATGTGTCAGCAGAAATGGAGACTCATCAGACCAGGCAACGTTTCTCCAATCTTCTATTGTCCAGTTTTGGTGAGCCTGTGTGAATTGTAGCCTCAGTTTCCTGTTCTTAGCTGACAGGAGCGGCACCCGGTGTGGTCTTCTGCTGCTGTAGCCCATCCGCCTCAAGGTTGGACGTGTTGTGTGTTCAGAGATGCTCTTCAGCAGACCTCGGTTGTAACGAGTGCTTATTTGAGTTACTGTTGCCTTTCTGGAACCAGTCTGGCCATTCTCCTCTGACCTCTGGCATCAACAAGGCATTTGCGCCCACAGAACTGCCGCTCACTGGATATTTCCTCTTTTTCAGACCATTCTCTGTAAACCCTAGAGATGGTTGTGCGTGAAAATCCCAGTAGATCAGCAGTTTCTGAAATACTCAGAGCAGCCCGTCTGGCAGCAACAACCATGCCACGTTCAGCGTCACTTAAATCCCCTTTATTCCCCATTCTGATGCTCGCTTTGACCTGCAGCAGATCCTCTTGACCATGTCTACATGCCTAAATGAGTTGCTGTCATGTGGTTGGCTGATTAGTAATTTGATTTAATGAACAGTTGGACAGTTGTGCCTAATAAAGTGGCCGGTGAGTGTATCTGCACAGATATATTACTGTAAAGCATTCTGGAGAGAATATTACTGTAGATGAGAGATCTGTGAGGGGGGGTGGGGGGGACGACCCATGCATGCGAGTTAAATAAAAACACTTATGAACATAAGATTTGCAGACTTTTAAAAACAAACAATGTGCGGAAACACACATCTGCAGTGTTTGACAGGAGTCCTCCGGACACACACTGACGGACCCCAGATGCAGACCAGAGAGAAACACTGTTCCTCATTTACTCATCCGTTCATCAGGTAATATACTCTACACACTAGCACTATTTTGGTGCTGGATTAGCTTGTGGGATGCTCATCAGAACTACACTTTTGGATGTCCCAAAAACATTTCCTAAAGATTTAGAATAAAGAAATATGAAAAAAAACAACTCTAAATACATTTACTAGATCATTTATCATTAGAAAAAAAGCACGAGTTCAACTTTTCAATTATAAACGATTGCCTATTGTCATTTATTATGCAAGTAACAGGCCAGCACATTCATCTGTCCTGAATCTGGCCATTTGAATAATATAAAAATGAAAACATGATAATAATGAAGAGCTTTATGATTATTCTGGCCTCTCTTGTTATAAAGTGCATTCTAAAACTCAAAGATAACAACAATATCCTAATTAGTCTTTTAAATTGAACTGTAATAAGGGCCGCTTTTGGTGCTTTACACCCTTTTATTGCTCATTTTTTGTTTCAAGAATAAAATGCAATATTTAGTATAAAAGTCACTTGTAAAATCTTTTCTCTGTGTAACAACAACAGAGCAGGTCAGTGGTGAGAGATGACTTTACTCACATCAGGTTGTGTTTTCTTGCTCAGCTGGATGTTGGACTCATGAAAAATAACACTTTGCATTGAACAAAACTGATTAGCTGAAGCTGAAGTAATCAGACTACGTTTGGATTACATTTAGATTACTCTATATGCTGGCATAATCTGACAATATTTGGATTTGTTTTTTTTTACCATAAAAGCTTGGGATGAAACCACGTGATCAGGCCCGATTTCTGATCACATGATCAGATTTGGACATCCTAAAGCAGCTTTTTCCAAATCTACTGCTGGTTACAGGCCTGCACCTACTGGACATTTAAGGTACTGCACTGTAGATGTGGTTTAGTTTTACTTTCGGTTTCTCTCAGTGTACAGTCGAAATTAAACAAGCAGATTCTTTCTGTGGCTGATTTAAACATTGAAACCTTGCAAATACACATATATGCTAATGCTCTATTTTTACTAAAGCTCTATTTTTGCAAACATTAAAGGGTCATTTGATTACCGGTTTTATATCGCCTGTATTTTGTTGTACAAACACTTCTTCGTGGCTTCATTTGTGCTACTTCACATGTAAACAAATATGCCAATTTTGCTCAAATTCATATATATATAGTCTTAAACAAGACAATATTCTATACTTTACTTAAAAACTGTTACATATTTGGTGAAAAATCTGAGTGAGAAATCATATTTTGCAGTGTATGACCAGCACTGTGAATCTGTGTATTTGAGTGTGTGTCTGATCATCACCTGTTCTCCACATGGTCCTCGTCCTCCTGCTCGTCCTCCTCCTCCTCGTCTGGACACAGGCGTTTGGTCTTCTGGACAAAGTGCACAGGGACGAATGTGATCTGCTTTTCTCCACCGAGTCGATCCGGCAGAACCACCTCCTTCTTCATGTTCATCTCTGAATACGGGCAGCCGAAGGCACTGAGACACAGAGAGAAAGAGGAAAACTTACTAATAAGAGTAATCTTTTCAGACATAGAGAGTGCTGTAATAACAACATCCTCTAAAGCTGCATGGATTTAACATTCAGATCATCATGGTCAATTCTGATTTTGTGACTATTGCAAAATTAAAAACAACGTTCAATTTAGTTGATCAGTTCCCCTATAGCACATGTGTTTGGACTGTGTGGGAAACCGGAGCACCTGGAGGAAACCCACACCAACACGGGGAGAACATGCAAACTCCACACAGAAACACCAACTGACCCAGCCGGGACTCAAACCAGAGACCTTCTTGCTGTGAGGCCACAGTGCTAACCACTGAGCCACCATGCCATCCATCAGTAGGCATATTATTATTTATTTAATTTCTAATATTTATTTTATTAGCCTTCGGTTGTGTTTTGATGTGCAGTCTGACTGTAGCTGTGAAATAACTAATCATTCAGTGGAGTGATATGGAGCTGTAACGCGCTCTAAACTTGCCAGAACTACATTAGCTGTACCTTTATCTGACAATAACCAAACAACTGAGAGTGTCAGCAGCCAATCAGAATCAAGCGTTCAGCAGACCCTGTAAAAAACTCAATAATAAAGGTGCTGTGTGTGTGTGTGTGTGTGTGTGTGTGTGTGTGTGTGTGTGTGTGATTCCAGACACAGAAAACATGCAGTTTTATAGCTGATACTGAAAAAAACGGGACACAAACACACACTTCTGGAGTGAAGCTCAGCTGAAAAGATCTTCAGGTCACACACAAACACACACCTAAGAATAGAGTTTACTGCACTGCGAAATAAACAAACAGGCTTCTGCCCACAGCATGAGCTTTATTAAAAACATAATTCACATTTCTGCCTGCTGAATCAGTGTGTGAACATCCAAGCGGAGAGAATCATTTCTATCACTGATATACTTTATTAGATTACACCTTTACGGTGTAGTAATCTGACTACTTCTGAATTGCATTTAGATTACTTTTATGGTGGTGTAATCCGAGTAAATTTGGATTTTACCATAAAAGTAATGAACATAAAAGTTACTTTTACGGTGTAGTAATCTGAGTACTTTTGGATTACATTAGATTACTTTTATGGTGGTGTAATCTGACTACTTTTGGATTAGATTTAGATTACTTTTATGGTGGTATCTGACTACTTTTGGATTAGATTTAGATTACTTTTATGGTGGTATCTGACTACTTTTGGATTAGATTTAGATTACTTTTATGGTGGTATCTGACTACTTTTGGATTAGATTTAGATTACTTTTATAGTGATGTTATCTGACTACTTTTGGATTAGATTTAGATTACTTTTATGGTGGTGTAATCTGACTACATTTGGATTACATTTAGATTACTTTTATGGTTGTGTAATCTGACTACATTTGGATTACATTTAGATTACTTTTATGGTGCTGTAATCTGACTACATTTGGATTACATTTAGATTACTTTTATAGTGATGTTATCTGACTACTTTTGGATTAGATTTAGATTACTTTTATGGTGGTGTAATCTGAGTAAATTTGAATTTTACTATAAAAGTAATGAACATAAAAGTACTTTAGATTACTTTAACGGTTTAACCTGGCTACTCGTATATCTGCTGTTAGCCAGCTCTGTGAACTATTATCTGCACTGATGATTCCACTGACAAATCAGCAGAAATAATAAAAAAGACTGAAAATATTCATGTAAATCTCCCTCTCCCTGCTGCTCCAGACTCCTGCAGCTCCACCGTGATCATGTTCAGTCAGCACATTTGAGATGAACAATTTTCCGCTTTATTCTGTGAGATTCAGTAAAGCTAAAATGACAATTTCACACTGATGTCAAACATGAGCTGGAGCTTCAGCTCAACACACACACACACACACGCACACACGCGCACACACGCGCACACACGCGCACACACACACACACACACACACACACACACACACACACACACACACAACACACACACACACACACACACGTGACTTCATACTCCTCATCCTACACCACACTGAACTGGTGCCTCTAGAATAAAGCAGTTTTGATGGCTGATTTTAATATGCACGTTACATTATGCAGCATTATTGTTTACTTCAGCTTCTGTTGACTGTAATAAAGGCTTGAGGCGTCTCAGATCAACAGCGTCAGGCTCAGTGCACTTTATTAAAAACTGATGCAAATTACAGCAACACAAAGAAATCTCACACACTGCAGATCAACACACACTGCAGATCAACACACACTGCAGATCAACACACACTGCTATAATTACAAATATGAGCATGAACATACACGATTAAGATGAAGAATTCAGCAGGAGAAATGAATTAATATAATTATATGCAATATAACGTGTATTAAAACATTCTTGTTTCCTGTCATTATTATGAAGATGGCAGTATTTTTAAACTCATCTCATCACTGATTGCTGAATAGTCTGATTGGCGATGCTTTGCCTTAACTGATCAGTAGGACCAGACACAATCTGAAGTTTCTGCTATTTCTGCAGAGAATTTTGTAAATAATTTTAGGTGTATCATAACTAAAAACGTAATGTAGGAAATAAAAAATAATCTCTTTTTAACTTGTATTTAATTTTTACAATGCAAATCCATCTAGATCCACTTATTTGGTAAACAAGGCAAGTCTCTCATATAATATCTCTACTGAAAGACTGAACATAAAATATGAACATTTTAATATTACTATTATTATTATATCACAACAATATTAGTGAAATTAATTTAAATACTGTATAAATATACATTTACACACATTTACACAAGTAAATAAATAGACTCAATGGGCTAAAAATCTGCAGAAACCTGTGGATTTTTGTGTGCATATTCTGTGTGGGCCTACTGATGAGCAAGCATTCGTCCAGTCTTTTCTCCATCATCATCGCACACATGCTGTGATTTAGATATGAGGTCTTCAGCCTGCAGCATTGATAGAAGATCCAATTCAGTTTGTAATCTTACAGGTTTTTTCATTATGTCTGCAGAGGCCATATGACTGTTTGACCTGTCCAGCTTCAGTATTTCATCCGTCAGCTCTTAAAGGCGTGCAGAATTGCTTTTATTTTGATTTGCGCAATATGAAATCATCTGGCCCTGTTAGTCTGCCTTTAACGACTCGCAAACGGGAACATCCGACATCCCAATGGTTAAAGCGGACGTGGCAGATGTTTGATTTATCTCAAGATATGATGTAGTCTCGGTGGAGATAAATATTTTCATAATTAGAGGACGGTGATCTGAAATCACTACACTTCCCTATTCACACTTAGTGACGAGGGGGAAGGAGTGCTGTAATTATTATGGTCCCTTTTCATAAGCCTGTTATGATCCGTTTAAGGGTCATCATCATCATCTTAAATCCTTGAAAGTTTTTAATATTTAGATTTATTAAAATGTTTGAACATTTATATGTATTTCTGTATGTATTTTATCATCTTTGTGTCAAATTACAATAGACAAATTACCGCTTGTGTGAGGGGTTTCTAAAGCAGCGTCTATGGGGCTGAGTGTAATTTAGACGTTATTCTCTCCTCTGTCTGCTGTTTTCAGTCTCATTTTTCCCTTTTTCTGAACGTCTTTATAACATCCTCGCTGAGTTTTTTTCATTATTTGAGCATATAAGATTGTAAAAAAATGATTTGTTATTCTCTCTCACTCACTGTGCTCTAAGTTTTCCCAACTATAACGACTTCTGCGTCTGAGAAAGCTGGAAATGTCAAAAGGGTCTTTTATAAGAATTCATTCATTATTCATTTTTCTTCAGCTTAGTCCCTTTATTAATCAGGGGTCGCCACAGTGGAATGAATCACCAACTATTCCAGTATATGTTTTAGACAGCGGATGCCCTTACAGCTGCAACCCAGTACTGGGAAACACCCCCCCCCCCCTCCGCCACACACACACTGTTGATCAGTTTCCCTATAGCGCATGTGTTTGGACTGTGGGGGAAACCAGAGCACCCGGAGGAAACCCACACCAACACGGGGAGAACATGCAAACTCCACACAGAAACACCAACTGACCCAGCATGCCACTCTATTATTATTAAAGTTTAAAACTAAAACAAGCATTATACAGGGTTCATACACACTTTAACTACTAAAATGTCATGACCTTTCCATGATTTTTCCAAAACTTAAGTAAATTTTCATGACTTAATGTTTCATGCAATATACATGTCTACATATGCGTGGTAAAAAAACAACGCATGTTCTAATTTATTACAGCATCTTGTAAAACACGCAACATTTATTTAGTTTTAATTTATATTTTTATCTGTGTAAAATTGATTTAGAGAGAGAGAGAGAGTTTTAATTTTATTGCCATTTCAGCTTCTATGGCTATGTCATGGCAAAAAAGAGATCAATTTTACCACGTTTTATAAATACCAATTTTCTATAATTATAAAAATATTCTAACAATTAAAAGTAATCAACAGCAATAAATAATATACAAGGTAAAATACATAAATAATAATGATAATATATAAGATAAATATCTAAAACAGTTTTTAAGGTTTCCTTTTGATAAAAATTGTACAATTTTAGACGGATTCACATTTAAAGATATTTCATTTAAAGTGTCTCCAGATAAAAACTGTTGTCTGATAACATTATAAATGGGGCACTCCACAAGAATATGTTCAACAGTTTAGTTTCTGTTGCAATATTGACATTTTGGGGGTTATCTCCGTTCATCTCCGTTATCTCATCATGTCAAACTGATTTAGATAATGCTTACACCGCACTAATAATGTGAGAGTATGTGATTGGCCAAGGACAGAAAAGAAGTAAAGACAACTAACCTATATTCAAGTATACAGATATCTGTTTTCCATCACTTTTACAAAACTTTTCCAGGCCTGGAAAATGCCATGACAAAATTCCATGACTTTTCCAGCTTTTCCATGAACCCTGAATACAGGATTGTACTGTTTTCTGAAAAAATATAGATCACTTATTATTTAATATATCAATATATATTATATTTCAGAGGCTTTGACTGTTTAACTTTATTAACTGAACTTTAATTACCTTTCATAATAATAAAAACAAACAGAATCTACTTTTATTACCTCATCATTATTATCATTATTTATTATTATTCTTTTCCTCATCAAATTTCTATGCAGTGACGTATCTGTTAAATGATTAGTTAATTTATTATTTGCTATTATTGTTCATGTTCTGCTTTTCTAAATAAACAAGTCCACAAAATAAACCAAAAACCTGTCAGCAGATAACAGTAATAATCTTGCTTTCCTGTTTGAGGGATTTATTATCTGCATTCCTCATTTCTCTCACCTCGAGCAGATTTACACAGCTCTGAGTGTCTCTCTGCTTCTCCAGTAGATGCACAGCGATTATAATATTTAGATAATTGTTCTGGAAAATGAGAAACTCAAGATCATCTTTCGCAGTGTTCATCTGCTCACTAAACTGCATCGTGACACTGCGCTTCTGCTTAAATAGCTGCTTTTGATATAAACTGTATGCAAATGCATGCAAATTAGATGTAAATGAGGGTTTAATGAAACAGTCCAATTCTTTCTTAGCAGAAGAGATATTATAGAGGACCTATGATGCAAAATTCACTTTTATAAGAGGTGAATATCTCCTCTAGTGCTCAACATGAATGAAGTGTGTTTATTATAATCAGATGAAGGAAACACTTTGATTGACTTTCTCCCTTTGTACAAGGAGGAAAGCCCCGCCCACTAGTGCCCATCATCTCTCCATCTCATTAGCATAAACAGCAGCCCTGAGTGAGAAGCAGCCGTCTGTCCATTAGCCATTAGAGTGTTTGAGCTGCTGAAGATAATGTCAGCATAGACTAAGAGGATTATAGATGTGGAGTTTTAGATGAACAGAGACAGGAGCGACATAGACTGACAGAAGCATGAATACACACTCACACTGAAGCACACACACACACCTGACCACCACTGACAACACACACACACTGCTGTTTTACATCTGTCACTATGATGACGCACAGCTGTCTGTAGCTCCACCCTGTGTGTGTAGCTCTGAGGAGAGCACACTGATCAATAATCTCACTGTGTGTGTGTGTGTGTGTGTGTGTGTGTGTGTAGTTTGTCTCACCTGTGGTGTCCGGTGTATTTTGCTCCTTTAATGTGTCCGATTCCTCTGCAGCCTGGAGTCGGACACACACCCTGATTCACGGAGCTCTTCACGTCTGAGAGCACTGTGTGTGCTGCAGAACACACACACACACACACACACACACACACACACACAAATCAGGCAATGAACACATTAGTTTGCAAATATACTACGGTACATTTTCTCCTGTAGTAGAAACACAGCATTACTCATCCATTATAGGCTCCACACACACACACACACACACACACACACGATAATGAAGCTTCATATATCATACTAAACGCAGTAAAACTTCATGTCTCTCAGGCCAGGCCGGTAATTTATCATGTGATCTAATAGTGTGGCATAATGAGAACATGCACGCACGCACGCACACACACAGGCACACACACGCACACACACACACACACACACACACACACACTGCAGAATGCAGAAGTTTTTTCTTTCCATGCGGCGTGCGTTATTACATTCTATAACACTCTCACCAGTCCTTACTCCTTATTTGCGTCTAATACCGCAGTTTGTCACGGGGGCATGAATGAAATGTTCATGAGTGAAGGTGACACTGCAGAACTGCAGTTACAGTCAGCCAATTCAATTCCCCTTTATTTGTACAGCGCTTTTACAATGTAGATTGTGTCAACGCAGCTTCACATAGAAGATCATAGTAAATAGGAACAAAGCCAAAATTACAGGAAACTCTTACATTACAGCACTTGACGTAAACACCTTCATTATATTATTGTCTATTAAGGCAAATATCTAGACTACAGATGTCCATGTAAGCACAGTCAGTCGTGTCTTCAAAGTGAGTGAAAGATCCAGAAGGTCATCCTGCTGATTTGATTCAGAGGGGCACTTTTTAGTCAGACGGCTCACCGGTCAGGTATACATCCGGGCTAAACTATCAAGGTGATAGTCAGCTTGTGTAGAATAGACCCAGCTCCCAGTCCAACTTTGAGAATAGATTAACGGCCATATGTTTTTAATCGTACATGAGATTTTTCAGCTTTTTATTTTTAATACATTTGAAACAATTTCAAAAACTCTTTTTTCCCATTGTCATTATGGAGGATTGTGTGTAGAATGTTGAGGAAATACATGAATGTAATCCATTCTGGAATTAGGCTGTAACATAAACAAATGTGGAAAAAGTGAAGCCCTATCAATTCTTTTCTGGATGTACTATATATATATATATATATTAGTGCTGGGCCGTTATTGGCGTTAACGTGGTGCATTAATGTGAGAATCTTATCGCGCGATTAAAAGAAATATGAAGTAAAATATGAAGGTTTTTAGTGATGTAGGTCTGAATAATGAGTGGACGTATGTTTAACAGGTTAACCTTCATTTAAAAGTCTAGCTGACATACACAAATTTATTCACATACACACTTATTTTCTTACACATACACTTTTTCTCTCACATACACACACACACACTCACTTGGCGGTGGTTCAAGCGGGTGACCCGTCCTGGAGCACCAGCCCACGGGATGAAGATCCGGCAGATCCGAATCCACCCAGAAATCAAACTTCTCATGCCAGCCGTCAAAATGAACCTGAGACACAAGGATACACACACACACACACACACACACACACACACACACACACACACACACACACACACACACACACACACACGATGAGCAGAGAAAACACTAAAACATGCAGACAAGCCTGAAATTACTCATACCACAGGATCTTGAATCTATATG
The DNA here is from genome assembly GCF_903798145.1 of Danio aesculapii. Lineage (NCBI taxonomy): Eukaryota > Metazoa > Chordata > Actinopteri > Cypriniformes > Danionidae > Danio > Danio aesculapii. The sequence goes on from NC_079458.1 coordinate 318,708, forward strand.
TACACTGTATAGGCGAATTACTGGTTTGTAAACATTCAGGATGTGCATGCATTGAGGCTGCAGAAAAAGACGAGAGCGCTAGCATTTACAGCGAGGGAATGACATCCGATGCGGTATAGAGTTTGTTATTGTATTAGAAATAAGTTCTATTGATTACATATATTATATATATTATTTCCATAATGCTTTCAGCGTATTATAACAGCTCGTCACCCAGTGATAAGCACAGTTATTCAGCTAAATTAACGTTAAAGTGAGCGGCGTTCATCTGACAGCTCCATTAGCGATAGCACCCTCCCAATGGATATTGGATAAGACCAAATGATCCAGCATCCAGCCCCAAATACACAGCTCTCTCACTGAAACTCCACGTGTTTTAACAGGAGAGAAGTTAAAGGCCTACAAGTGTTTGGATGTCTACAGTGTTCTGTGTGGTCATGTGCAGGAAATAAAGCTCCATAATGACCAGACTCAACACTATGTAGTGCTAAACACAGAGGTTCTGCCTAGCCAAAGACAAGGACAGAAGATGGAGCTGTACAAGACCTGGGTCATCATCAACCAGCAGAACAACTGCATTCTGACAGAGAACTGCTCCTGTACAGCAGGGTATGAGGACACACATGTTTACAGTTCAGTCTGAGCATTCAGTGTGCGCAGTTTAATTCACCATATTGAACGGTTTCTGCTGAAATCATTACTGCAATCAGAAACCAGTGATGTGTCTGATTCAGCAGAGCGGGAACTCACCTGATATAACAGGAGTCCAGCATTTATAATCAGCTCCTCACTCCATTCAGCTCCCTTTAGCCAAAGACGTCTGTGGTTGGCATTACAGCAGTGTGGTGTACGGCAAAAGTTAAGTTTTCTGTTTTTGGACTTTTGATTTTGGCATGCTACTGCCCAACACCACGTGTTTACTATTTGTCTTTTGAAACCGGTATGCGCGGTTGAACCCATGTGACATCATGTGTGACGTAGGTTGGTAGTTCCCCTGTTTATTCTATATTGTTAACCGTTTTAAATGTGATCAGGAACAATAGATTTTTCTTTACTAATTGGTTTTTAACCTATTATTCAACTTTATAAACAACAGTTGATGACAATAACAGAGCTGATGACAGTATATTATCTGCAAACTGAAGACTAGAGTGATGATACTGAAATAAACTCTAACTGAAAGTGACGTAACTTCCCAATACAAACATGACCAATAGAATAGTCCCACCCCCGTCATTTGATTGACAGGTGTCAGTGCAGATGTCAGTAATTCATATGCAAAAGAGTTTATATCAGTGATTCTCTTTGAGTTTTGGCAGGTTACATGCACAATGCTCATAATACAGGAAATGCATTTGCAAACAGCCTTTGCTTTTTCATTTGTAATGTGTCAGTCACTGCCCCATCGCCAAAGTGGAAATCCACAGCATTTGGATTATGTTAGAATTTATGCATCCACATATTGAAAATGCAATGGCATTAGAAACTAGTCCGCAATCTCCTTCCAGATCTGTCCGTATCAGACAGTGTGTGTGATATCAGACGATGATATCGTATTAGATGGTGTGTGTGTGGTGACTCTGCTTACTTTGACTCGGTGGTCTTCAGTGTCGGTGATTGTGGCCACGCGGATCAGCATCGGGTTTCTCCTGTCCACAGCCTCCAGCTTCTGGAGCGTCTGGAAACCGTGAGCTGATCTCTGCAGGAACAAGAACACACACAGACTCAGAACACTGTCTGACCCAAGATTCTGAGAGAAATTAGTTAAGTTTGGTGAAGGAGAAATCATGGTTTGGGGTCTACATTCAGTATGGGGGTGTGCGAGAGATCTGCAGAGTGGATGATCAACATCAACAGCCTGAGGTATCAAGACATTTGTGCTGCCCATTACATTACAAACCACAGGAGAGGGACAATTCTCCAGCAGGATAGCGCTCCTTCTCATACTTCAGCCTCCACATCAAAGCTCCTGAAAGCAAAGAGTGCTCCAGGATTGGCCAGCCCAGTCACCAGACAACAACATTATTGAGCACGTCTGGGGTAAGATGGAGGAGGCGGCTTCACCATTCCAGATGACTTTATTAATTAGTGATTTGAGTCATGTCAGAGATGTATGGATGCAGTCCTCCAAGCTCATGATGGAGTCAGACACAATATTCATTCTGTTTCCACTGCAGCATGAGCACATATTCTATACTGGACATTATTGAAGGTTCAGTGAGCAGACTTTAGTCTAAGCAGAGTCAGACCTTACTGTCCTAATCAAATCATTAATAATCAAGACATGATCAGATTATATTGTGCTCAAATAAGCCTCATCTAGAGGCCTTTACCTTTCATATAAGACACTTCTGATACCCAATCATCATCTAGAAGTCCAGTTATTATTGGCTGTTTCTAAATCTCAGATAAGCAACAACACTTTTGTCAGGTTGTGTATAGAGACACACATGGACACAGACCCACACACACCTCGCTGAAGGCCTGAGCTGGAGCTGCAGACGCACCGCTGTCACTCATATAATCCTCCCAGATAAAATGCTCTGGATTCGGGTGTCCTGTAAACAACAACAACACTAACATGACAACACTAACATCTGTGTGTTTCACATCATAAACTGCAATGCAACACAATGTTCTTCATTATAAGATTAATCAAATATTGTGCATCTTTATGTTCATTTACATTTATGTAAAACTTATTCACCAAACCTAAAATATAAAACATAAAACATGACTCCTATTCATATCTTTACGACAATAAAATATAATAATCGCTCTTCTTCACATGAATTTTAGATCCACTCAGTTCAGATTGCAAAAGTCTCCCATGGCCTGTTGGTATTGCATTCATTTCAATACTGTATAAACACTCTGAGGGCCGGGAAATCTCTAGAAATTCAGTATAAGTACATATGCTTTGTGATGTAGTAACTGTGAGTGCACTGTAATATCATTTATAAGCTAATAACCATCTCGATCTGAACACACACACTTCCCAGTCTAGTTTATTAAAGCAGAGATCTGCATGTAAACACTGATGGTGAATTGAGGTCAAATCTGATCTGATTCCTCCAGGAAAACAGCACATCTGTCAGGAGCTTTTCTCTTTTAGGCTTCCAGGAAGGCCTCCAGCTAAACACTTCTGCTCTCATTCAGGGATCAGAGTTTAGTGCTTACAAATGTCAGACTTTTTGAACACAGACGTGAAAATGACATGTTAAATGACACTTAAATGATCTTGAATGAGTCCTCAGTGCATCTATTAAGCTAAAGCATGACCTCCTTTAAAAAAGGACACTTGTCCCATTGTAGCTGTTCAAGTTAAAAAATATAAATATTATAATTAATGAAATTAATTCATTAAAGAGCATTAATTTTAAATTATGAAAATAATTAGTGCTCAGCAAAAATGATTCGCTGTATACTGTACATAAAAGCTTGTTTTGAAATAAGTGTGTGTACTGTGTATTTTTAATATGCATGCATGCATACATTTGAGAAATTGTTTATTTTTATTTAGATATAAAATATGTATGTTTATATCTATAGATGTATATCCTATATATAATTATTCAACAAATGTGCTTTGTTTTTACACACGTGTATGAATCACATATTTATAATAGATATATATAACACACACACACACACACACACACACACACACACACACACACACACTATGCCAAAACAAACTTGGAACATATTTGGAGGTGATTAATCTTTGCCCAACACTTAAATTAATAAAACAAAAAGGTATACTTTAGCATATTACATAAAATATGTATTTAACAAAATAGATTTTAAATTGACAGAATAATCTAAGATAAATACAGTGGTATATGCAAGAATCCTAAAGGAAATTTCAATAGCTTTTTAAGACTTTTTAAAGACCTTCTCTGACTATTTTAAGACCTCTTCACCACTTCAGGTTGTAATCAGTATCGAACCTTTAACTTAATAAACAGGTGTAGTTAAATAAGAGCACAATCATGCAACAGAACTCAGATAAGCTCGGAAGAAACAAAGCTTGAGAGAATTAATTACATGGTTGTTTTCAGCGACAGGCTTCAGCCACTGTTTAAACTCATCTTTCTCCAACCAGGACTATGCAAACTTGCATTATCCCATTTTGTCATCTGTTTTGCTACACGTGGAGAGCGTCACATCACCTTCCCTTTTTTTGTCGCAAATTACATGACATCACCTGAATGGAGGAGCTTGGCCAGTCACGCCCTGGCCCGAACCAATCACGTGGATTGAGCACACAGTTGTTAATATTAGGAGAAAAATAAATATTTATGCTTTTTTGGAGTTAAACACTTTGGACAACGCTTGAACAAAATTTAAGACCTCGCAAAAACACAAGACCTTTTAATACCTCTTAAAGGCCTTAATTTTCTCATAATTGATTTATCAACTTTTAATACTTTCTAAGACCCTGCGGACACCATGAAATATCTGAACAAATTATATTCCAAATTGGAAACACATCTCAAAATAAAAATGCTTTCAGAGATTTTGTCTGGGCGCAGTACCAAAGTCCACCGCTTTAGCATTCATAAGTGACCGTATCAGAGCGCCCCCTATTGTTTTGAGAAACATGAATCACATATTTTATTATATATATTTGTAAAGTAGAGAGCAAATTCTAAAGTAGTGTGTGCAGTCTGGTGGTATTTGATTTGAGTTTAGCCTCTAAAAAAAAACATTGAAAGTTTTTAACGTGGATTGCTGTAGCAAAGTAATGCTTTATAACTCTGATGAGTAATCTTGTCATAAATTAATGAATAACTGTTGCTCAGTAATATCTATCAAAAATCAGTCATCATATAGACACTAGAATTAAGCTTTCAAATGATGCATGGTTTGTCAAAATTGCTGTATGTTTAGACTTTATTATTGTGGTTTAATATTTTAAATGTGAACAGAGAAGATGGATGAGACTTTAGGTAATCTGAATAACTGATCTCTGCTATGCTTTGAGAATAATAATTCAATTCTAGTTTATTTCTATAGTGCTTTTCACTATAATATTGAATAAAGTGAGTGTGTCTTCCGTTCTCTAGGAGTCGCTGTAAGTCTAAAACTCACCCTGAGGTGCAGTGAGCGGCCGGCCGTGGTCCTGACACCAGCCAACCGGGTGAATATGAGGACTGCTCGCGTCACACCTGAAAAAACATAACACACACTGCTGGATTCACAATTATACATGAGAAGAAAAACTAAAATATGCACACATTCTCAGCTCACACACACACTGATTTAACTTTTGTGATGTGACTGTGATTGTTGTCATGAGATGTGACTGTGATTCTCATGTAATGTTGTGATTGCGGTTGTGTTGCGGATTGTGACTGCTACTGCTGTTTTGAGATGCTGTGATTGTGACTGATATTCTGATATGGTCATTGAATCTGCCATTTTGAAATGTGTTTGTGAAATTGTGATAGTGATTGTTTTGTGATGTGATAGCGACTGTTATGTGATGTTGAGATTGTGACTGTTGTAACATTGTGATTGTGACTGCAACTGTTGTTATGTGATGGTGTGGTTGTAACTGTTCTTATGCAGTTTGTGATTGCTGCTGTTGTGATAATCTGATAGTGACTGTTGTTTTGTGATGTGATTTTGACTGTTGTAACATTGTGATTGTCACTGTTGTTATATGACGTTGCGAGTGTTACTGTTGTCATACAATGATGTAACTACAACTGTTGTTATGCAATGCTGTGATTGCAACTGTTGTTATGTGACATGCAGACATTGCAATTGCAAATGGTATGTGACATTGTGATTGCGACTGTTGTTATATGACATTGTGACTGCTACTGTTGTTATGCAATGCTGTAGTTGCGAGCGTTGTTATGCAATGCTGTGATTGCGAGGGTTGCTACGCAATGCTGTGATTGCGAGGGTTGTTATGCAATGCTCTGATTGCGACTGTTATATGACATTGTGAATGATACTGTTATGCGAGTCTGTGATTATTGCGACTGCTGTTTTGCAATGTGATTGTGACTGGTATATGATGTTGTGATTGCCATTGTTGTGTAGCACTCTGATTGAGGCTGATGTGACATGGTTGTAGCTTATGTGATGTGATAGTGAATGCTATGTAACTTTATGATTGCAAATGTTATGCGATATTGGGATCACAACTGCGACACTGCTATTTTCACTACTGTTGTGATGTTGTGATTGAAACTGTTATGATATTTTGACAGTGACTTATGCGAATCTGCTATTGTGATGTTGTTGTGATATTGTGATTGCGACTGTTGTTATGGGACATAGTGATTGGGTTGTGTTTGTGTCTGTAATTATGACTGCTGCTATGCCACATGATTGCGTCACTGTTTTCATGTTGTTATGCCACGCTTGTGTGATTGTTGTTATCATATGTGTTTGTAATTGTGACTGTAGTTGTCACGATTGTGAGATTGTGGTTCTCATATGTGTCTGTAATTGTGACTGTAGTTCTGTCACGACTGTGTGATTGATGTTATCATGTGACTATTGTTATACCACATGATTGTAACAGACGTGACTGATTGTGTGACACATTATGTGATGTATCTGATTGTGTGATATATTGAGATGTATTTGTGATTGTGACTTGCGTGATGACTTATGTAAAATGTTTGTTATAGTGACTGTAATTATGTGTGTTATGTGGCATGTTTGTTATTGTGATTGTACTTATCTGACTTGACTGATTGTGTGATGTTTAACATGACCCATCTATGATTGCTAATGTTGTTATATGAGGTGTCTGTGATTGTGTGACTGTTATGATGTCGAGTCAGAGCTTCTCCTGCTGGACACACACAGTAATAGCACACTGCATGATGTTATTTCTGTTCAGATCCTTTTATATCCGCTCTGTGAACGGACGCGTCTCTCTCTCGGTCTGTGTGTGTGGGAGGAACTCTAATTTTACATCATTTCCCTCTCCTGGGCTTTCATGAGCGAATCCCAGCAGTGATGTGGTGCATTATGTAAAACACAGACACACATCGCTGCGCACGAGCGTAAGACTGGAATCAATCAGTCATTAGAAACACACGTTACATAAGCAGAAGCAGATCACACACACACACACATGATGCTGAAGATACTAATGTGAGCAGGAGAAATTAAATCACAACCTCTATTAAACATCAAAGGCACTTTCATTAAATCATCTCTACTTCAAAGTCACACCTCTATGATTCATCATAATTATGCAAATGCATTATTTGTAGCACGATCTACATTCTTTCATCTGCCCTGCTCTTTTACATTACTGTAATGTATTGAATATTAATATGCATTAGAGCTGCTGCATATTCAGTCCCGTCGCTCACTCTTCAGATTATTAATGTGCATTAAAACTACACACAGATCAACAGAATACATGACATTATTGATATTTTTCTGCTATTTGTTTGGTCTGATATTGTTTTCTGGTTAATCACTGTGCTGTAATATCCATGTCTGTGGTTTTCTGGTAAATCAGTGTGCTGTAATATTTGCGTCTGCACCCACCAATAGTCATAGGTGTCGTCCCAGTTGTCGAAGTGTACGAGGAATCTGTTGTCCACGATGTCTGCAATGGAGGCCACACACACTAGACAGGGGTTTTTGCGGTCCACCGCCTCCAGCTTCATGCCCACTGCAAACATTGACTCGCTGGACGCCTGCGAATGAAAACAGCAGAGATGGTGTCTAGAAGATGTGTTCACGTATACATCCTCACAAAACATCTAAAGAATGAAGGCAGCTCTGAACTCGCAGATGCAGGAGGAGAACATCTGAGAAATCATCATCATGTCAGTCCTAAATGTACGACTTCTAAATCTATCATATTGCTCCTGGATAAAGTGGGAAAGGTATAAGGTATATATGTAACTCCATGCATTTCTTTTTTAGTCTTGGAGGTTATGAAAATTGTTTTCCTTTAATAATCTTTACATGAAATATAAACCCATACAGTAAAAAAATAACATTAAAAATTAACAAATAATAAATGTTAAAATAATATTGAATAAATCAAACAAACAAAACACAAACACACATACATACAACCAATAAAATATATATACAAATTTAACATCTTCATTTTGACCATTTCTGACTACTTACAGTGCATCTGGACAGTATTGATCGCGCTTCACGTTTTCCACATTTGTTTATGTTCCAGCCTGATTCCAAAATAAATTAAATTGATTGATTTCCTCAACATTCTACACACAATCTCCCATAATGACAATGTGGACAAAGAGTTTCTGAAATTGTTGCAGATTTATTAAAAATAAAAAGCTGATAAATCAGATGTACATCAGTATTCTCAGCCTTTGGCGTGAAGCTCTAAATTGAGCTCAGCATTCTGTTTCCACTGATCATTCTGGAGATGTTTCAGCAGCTTCATTGGAGTTCACCTGTGGTCAATTCAGCCGATTGGACATGATCTGCAAAGGAATACACCTGTCTATATAAGGGCCCAGGGTTGGCAGTGCATGTCAAAGTACAAACCAAGTATGAAGACAAAGGAATTGTCTGTAGACCTCCGACACAGGATTGTCTAGAGGCACAAGGCTGGGGAAGGTTACAGAAACATGTCTGCTGCTCTGAAAGCTCCAATGAGCACCGCGGCCTCCATCATCCATAAGTGGAAGATGTTTAACCACCAGAGCTGGCCGGCCATTTAAGCGGAGTGATCTGGGGAGAAGGGCCTTGGTCAGGGAGGTGATCAATAACCCGATGGTCACTCTGTCTGAGATTCAGCGTTCTTCTGTGGAGAGAGGAGAACCTTACAGAAGGACAACCATCTGTGCAGCAATCCACCAATCATTCCTGTATGGTAGAGTGGCCCGACTGAAGACACTCGCAGTCTGGAATTAGCCAGAAGTCATCTGAAGGACTCTCAGAGCATCAGAAACTAAACTCTCTGCTCTGATGAGACTCAAACTGAACTCTTTGGAGTGAACGCCAGGCGTTACGTTTGGAGAAAAGCAGGCAGCGCTCATCACCAGGCTAATAGCATCCCTACAGTGAAGCATGGTGGTGGCAGCATCATGCTGTAGAGATGTTCTTCAGCAGCAGGAACTGGAAGACTAGTCAGGATAGAGGGAAAGATGAATGCAGCAATGTACAGAGACATCCTGAATGAAGACCTGCTTCAGAGTGCTCTTGACCTCAGACTGAGGCAACGCTTCATCTTCCAGCAGGACAATGACCCAAAGCACACCGCCAGAATTTCAATGGAGTGGCTTCACAACAACTCTGTGAATGTCTTTGAGTGGCCCAGCCAGAGCCCAGACATAAATCCTATTAAACATCTCTGGAGAGATCTGAAAATGGCTGTACACCGTCGCTTCCCATCAAACCTGATAGAGCTTGAGAGGTCCTGCAAAGAGGAATGGGCCACAATTCCCAAAGACAGGTGTGCCAAGCTTGTGGCATCATATTCAAGAAGACTTGAGGCTGTAACCGCTGCCAAAGGTGCATCAACAAAGTATTGAGCAAAGGCTGTGAATACTGATGTACATGTGATTTATCAGCTTTTTATTTTTAATAAATCTGCAACAATTTCAGAAACTCTTTGTCCACATTGTCATTATGGGGGATAGTGTGTAGAATGTTGAGGAAATCAATCAATTTAATCCAGTTTGGAATCCGGCTGGAACATAAACAAATAAGGAAAACGTGAAGCGTGATCAATACTGTCCAGATGCACTGTAGTAAGAAAATACATAAACATAACATTGTAAATAAAAAAACATTTAATTATAGCATGCATTGTATCGTGCATAGCTTAATAGAAATTAAAGTGTAAACATGACAACATTATTATGTTGATTGTTTTATTTTAATAGCTATATAACCTGATTTGCGTGAATGAGAAACACCTGTGGTCGGACTCAATGTCAGACTTACGCTGCTTTGGGTTTTGAAGAGGTTCTTTGGTGCAGCTTGAGCATTACAGGCCTCCAGATATTTATCCCACTCAAACTCATTAGGCTTGTAACCTGGTGACAAAAATAAGTGAATTAAAGGTAGAGTTCACCCAAAACATTACCATTTACTCAGCAAACCTTAATAAGTTTCTGTTTTTGTTAAAGAATGTTGGAAAGCGGCAGCCACTGACATCCATAGCAGGAACAAAAATACTATAAAAGTCAATGAGTGAGCTGTGCCTTTAATTAATTTAAGTTTCATTTGTAACTATCAACTAAGGCTGCGTTCACACTGGTTGATCGATTGTTTTGATCCGGATTAAAATTGCTACAATGTTGGTTTTGTTCTTGGTGCTCTTCGCTTTCACATGGCAGAGTTTCTAAATGGACCAAAATGGTTAAAACAAAATCACATGCGAGTAAACTCTGCTCACATTGGTCAGAGCTTCAGGGTTTATTTTCCCACTCAGCCGTCATCCATTCTTATTTTCATTTATGATGATGAACAATAAGATATTATAAAATAAAATCTGGGCTTTCATTTTGAATGGTGACACCAAATATAAATCAGAGAGGTAAGCCTCTCATATACAGCTGTTGGCTAGAATTATGCAATATAGGCTTTAGACTAGATATTCTTCAAGACACCAGTATTCAGCTTAAAGTGACATTTAAAGGCTTCCCTAGGGTAATTAGGGTAAAGTTAGGGTAATTAGGCAAGTCATTGTATAACAGTGGTTTATTCTGGAGACAATCCAACACTAATATTGCTGAAGGGGGCTAATAATATTGACCCTAAAATGGCTTTAAAACTATTAAAAACTGCTTTTATTCTAGCTGAAATAAAACAAATAAGACTTTCTCCAGAAGAAAAAATATTACAGGAAATACTGTGAGAAATTCCTGAATCTGAGAAACATCATCTGGGAAATATTAGAAGATAAATCTGATAATTCTGATTACTCTGTTATCGTCTACCATCAACTGTGTACTCGTTCATTCTGTTTCTGTAATAAGCTAAAATAATTAGTAACAGATTCAAATCTTCCCTGTTGCATTTAAGCATTTTGCATAATTTAGCATTAATAATGAACTCAGAGGACTGTAAATTATACATTTGTTGTAAATAATTCCAGTTTAAGGCTAATGAACAGAACACATGAATATGAAGAACTAGCGCACCTTTGGGTGGATGAAGCTTGTGTCCTGTGGACTCACACCAGCCGGCCGGTTTGAGGTCAGGAGAGTCTGCGTTTGCCCAGAAGTCATAGCACTCGGAGTAGCTATCGATATGAAGCCGCAGACGGAAGCCAATCACCTTCAGGAACACAACAGCACATCAACACCTCCAGTTTGATCACATTAGTTGTCTGCAACATGAGGTCAAATAACCTGCAAAACTCATTAATGCGTTAAAAAACACATTGTAGGATTCATTTCTGCGTCGTTTTTTAGTGAATCAATGCATTTAGCAGATGCTTTTGCTGATGATTTTTATTGACTTTAATCACTTTATTTTATTTTTTATACTCCAGTCAAACAAAAAGAATTAAGACTTTCTCTAGAACAAAAATATATCATTGGAAATACTGTGAAAAATGTTCATGCTCTGTTAAACATCTCTTTGAAAAATAGTTTAATTATTTAGTCTGTGTATTGTTCTGTTTATTGCAATAAACAATGACTTGTGTATAAGACTGAAATAAAAAACACATTATTGCATTCATTCATTCATTTTCTTTTCAGCTTAGTCCTTTTATTAATCCCTTTCTTTATGGAGTCGCCACAGTGGAATGAACCTCCAACTTATCCAGCATATATTTCACACAGCGGATGGCCTTCCAACTGCAACCCATCACTGGGAAAAGCATTGCATTTAATTAAGATGTAAAATAATTAGAGACGTCAGCATATTTTATGTGAAGCTGATCAACGTTAACGATTCAGAGAAAACTACAGTGATTTTTCTCCCCTGCATAAATGAAAGCTGATGTTCTGACACCATTGGCAGATGTGTGCAAAGCTAAAAATAAGGAACAAAAACTGGACATAATAGTCATAATCAAATTAAATTAATTTATAAAGCACAATGAAAAAACAACAGCATTTGACCACTGTGCTCTACAAAATGCCATAAAATACATAGAAATGACCACAGAGCATTAAAAAAACAACAACTAAAGGTTAGGGTTAGTTCCCACTCTAAACCACAAGTCAAACACCCTGACTTTTCCCTGACTATAAAACAGGCAGCGGTGTGTTAAGCAGTTCCTCCAGAATTTAGCAAATGATTGAATTGAATGCAAAATTAAGCAAATGATGCAACATTTACAGGAGACTGCATTTGTTTTGAAAATTGCTGCAGATTTCAGTAGATTTTGTCAAGCCAGGACATTTTTGCAACATCTGCATTGTTCAATATTCTATCTATCTATCTATCTATCTATCTATCTATCTATCTATCTATCTATCTATCTATCTATCTTATCTTATCTTATCTTATCTTATCTTATCTTATCTATCTATCTATCTATCTATCTATCTATCTATCTATCTATCTATCTATCTATCTATCTATCTATCTATCTATATAAAAATAATAATAATAACAATAATAATAATAATAATAATAGTAATGTTAATAATAATAATAATAATAGTAATGTTAATAATAATAATAATAATAGTAATATTAATAATAATAATAATAATAATAATAATAATAATAATAATACATCTTATTTAAAGGCGCGTTTCTGGCAACTCAAGGACACTGTACAATAAAACAAGAGCAATAAAACAACAAGAACAATAATATTAAAAAATTATACACAACAATAGTTGTGCAGATACAATTAAGTATTAAAATCCATCTTAAATAAATGGGTTTTGAGTCTTGATTTGAATAATGTAAGGAAGTCGATGTTTCTGATGGCAGGTGGTAGGGAGTTAGCCGGGGTGTAGATTGGCTGAATGCTCTATTGCCCATGGATGATAGAGTCATGGACGTTAGAGCTTTAATAACATTCCCTGACTTTCTCTGCAATAGAACTAGCGATACCACTGCCTTTAAATGACCTGTGGGAACTCTGAAATAAACTCAATATTTCTGCATGTTCGATTGGCTGTGGAGGTGTGTGTGTGTGTGTGTGTGTCTGACCTCGGCCACCGACAGCACACAGAACATGGAGGGGTGCAGCGGGTCGATGCCTTCCAGCCTCATGCCCACCTTAAAGCCATTCCTGCCCTCTGGAAATGCCTGAAACTGCAGGAGACAACCATCAGTGTCAGCACAATGCACAAAACAACAACAACAACAACAACAACACACGCATACACTTTTAGGCTTTGATCCTAATTGTGGTGTTTTGGTGACTGTCGCTTTAAATTCAGAAGAGACTGTGCTCTTTTCAGAAGAGGGCGGAGCTACAGACAGCTGTGCATCATCATAGTGACAGATGTAAAACAGCAGTGTGTGTGTGTTGTCAGTGCTGGTCAGGTGTGCTTGTGTGCTTCAGTGTGAGTGTGTTCTGTCAGTCTATGTCGCTCCTGTTCATCTAAAACTCCACATCTATAATCCTCTTAGTCTATGCTGACATTATCTTCAGCAGCTCAAACACTCTAATGGCTAATGGACAGACGGCTGCTTCTCACTCAGGGCTGCTGTTTATGCTAATGAGATGGAGAAATGGTGGGCACTAGTGGGCGGGGCTTTCCCCCTCTGATGACATACAAAAGGAGAATGTCAATCAAAGTGTTTCATTCATCAAGTCTGATTAGAACAAACACACTTCATTCATGTTGAGCATTAGAGACTGCTGGAGATACTCACACACTGCTGACACACAACTGGGGTTAAACCCTGCATAATAGCTGTTGTTTAATGTTTGTACTGTGTTGTCCATGTCATAAGTGTATTTAGTTTTTCTCTGACTAGTGTGAAGCATTATGGTGATTTAACTTGCAGTGAAGTACAAAAACTGCATTAATAACCATCTAATATGTAAATACTTGCTAAAATCATCAAATAAACCAACACAGAAAAAACTAAAACCTTTTTATTAGACAAGAAAGCATTCAGGTTGCTTCATATAAATAAAGCTCAAATCACACAGGCTGAGCTAATGATGTTTTCACCCTCTTTCTGGACACTGTGCTTCACTCTCTTTCTCTTAAATGGCCCATTTCCACCGAGTGGTACAGTACGGTACGGGCTGGTATGGGTCATCTTTATCAGGCTTGTGTCTCCACTGCTAAATGGGACCTTTTTGGTAAGCTTGGCGTACAGCAAAGTTTCAGATGACGTCATTTTTACTGGAGGAAATGTCTAGAATAAAGCTGTACGGGTCAATCACAGATCATATGAGCAGCACTTCTCACAGCACAGATGCTTTACACACATAAACACTTGTGTATAAACGTTCATTACTAACCTTTCATCAACATGATCTGATTATAACTGCAGATCAAAGATAGTGTGAAATAGCCTACTGTAACGTCTGTGATTATATTAAATAAATAAATAAATAAATGAACACATATGAACACACACAGACCCTTACAGTCTTACAGATAAACTACACACAGGAGACATTTAGTCCTTATTTGGGTTCAAAAACAACACGTAATATAGCCCACAGTCAGAGCAGACCTCTCATCTATACTATATATCCTAATAGTTCAGATTCTGTTGATAATAGTTCAACATGGCAGTGTGTTCATCTGTTGGGTTGCGGAAGGAATCATTTGCTCCTTTGTTTTGTCACGCTTCACTCTCGCGTTTGTCCTTTTCTTTTCTGAAAGGATCAGATGTCGGAGACACTTCAATAATCACACACACACACACACACACGCACACACACGCACGCACACACACGCGCACACACGCGCACACACGCGCACACACGCGCACACGCACACACGCACACACGTTATTATCATCAGCTCAAGATGTTTGTTATTTCTAATATAGATGCCCACACGATCTCTCTGGAGAAAGTGAAGCCACTCACGCTTTAGACGCCATTTTAAAAAACTACAGGGCAGATTCTGCTCTTCTTCTTGGCTTTGTGGTTGTTCATCAAGACGATGATAAGGTTTGTTTGAGCTCAGGTCGACCATAGGCATGTGCCGGTATCACATTTTCATGCTGCGATTAATTGATTGAGCTTTTATCACGGTATACGGTATTATCACGATATTGTAATTTTACTAGAGAAACTTCAGTTTCGTCAACTTAGTAACTTTAATAACTTTTTAATTAACTAAACGTACTTCAAACATTTAAATACAAATAAATATAAATAAAACAATACACAATATAAAAGTAAACTTGAGCGATTATATCAAAGTGAATGCGCAAATGGAAACCGTCTTCAATCAGCAATCGTGGAATGAACTGCCAACTATTCCAGCATGTTTTATGCAGCAGATGCCTTTCCAGCCACAACCCAATATTGGAAATCACCCATACACACTCATTCACACACACTCATACACTACAGTCAATTTAGCTTATTCAATACACTATTCACTCAGCCTATATTCAATAATAAACATAACAAAAACTGCCTGCTAATGCATGGGTAAATCTTCAAAGGGAACAGTGTTACATTTTAACCTTTCACCTCATCCTGCTTGCTGTTTCACTATCTAAACAATGAAAACATAATATAAGTCAAATTTGTTTCATTTTGATATTTGATTTACACTGTCTCTTTTGCAGAATATCAGTTTTAATAACCAATAATGGCCATTATAACAGTATAACGTACATTAAATGGTTACATAAATTAATACATAAATTAATATATTAGCTTATCTTTGCACTCAGCCAAAACAGTTAAATGAGAACAAGTGATTCAAAAGACATAAGAGTTGTTAGATAGAGACAACAAGATGAATTCAATATCACGTTTAACAACTATAGTGAGATGAGATCATCCAGCAGATGAACTGTCTGACATGCACTATACTCTCACCTGGGGTTTATGCTTACCCGCTGAACTAGTGGCTGCAGCTCTGGGCAGAGAGTGTGTGGTCACGTGATTTGCGTTTTTAGCCGTGTACTAGAATGAACAGAGAACTTTTCAGAATCGCTAAATGAAACGCCGGTGTATTTCCCGCGATTTCTCTGCGCCTCCCTTGCGTTTCTTCTCTCTGACTCTCGACTATTTTGACAAATACACACAGACGACGCACGCTCACACGGAGTCCAAAATAGGAGTTTGTGATTGGGCCAGCCCAATGTCAATACCGAAAAGAGCCAATGGGCTGCACAGTGTCACATGGGCCGGCCCGGTCTGTCTGTCCGGGAAAAAAAGCATCTACTTTCAGAGAGTCACAGATCACAGCAGCGTCAATCAAAAAGGCAGAAAAAAACGATAGGCTGCTAAGCCTTTTATGGGCCGATCAAATCATAAGATGATGATCAGCCCGGCCCAAAAAGTACGTCGGCCCACCAGATGGCAAGTCCGCCCCTGCGTGTGAGGATTATAGCGCGGTGGCAGCGGCGGCGCGCACTGCCTGCACACAAGGCTTCTACATGTGGGGATTGTTTACATCAGAGTGCGCATCAGTTCTGCGCAGCATATACGCAGTGTTTCTTCAAGCGGTTGATGGAAAATAAGCTAAGGCGCGTTCTAAGAATATAAATTCGGATCTATTATTTTTCACGGTATTTTGAAGTGCCCGCGATAACAATATTGTGCATATTCATTACCGTGATTTATCGCATTACCGAATACCGGCACAAGCCTAGTCGACCATGGATGTTACTATCCGTATATGTTATTACGGTGTGATGTCTCAGCTGTGTGTTTAATAATGGCGCTTCCTTTTTCATTCTTCTGCTTCTGCAAGTGACGCATCTCTGTAAACCAATAGCGTTCAGCTGCGCGTCTAGCTCCGCCTTTTGGGACCCTTTTGTTGGGCTAGGTACCCTTTGCAAAAGGTGACCAAAAAGTGGTGCAGTTCGCTTTTAGCTACCTTTGGACAACAGAAACGGCCATAAAAGCGTATCGAACCAAACCGTACTACTCAGTGGAAACAGGCCAAAACACTCGCTCACACACACACACACACCTCAGTGAAGAGTGTCAGCGGTGCAGCTTCAGCTTGCTTGTCCTCCAGATACTGATCCCAGGAAAACAGCTTCTTCCTACTGCTCACTGCTGATACACACGCACGCACACACGCGCACACACGCACGCGCACACACACGCATAACAGATAGACAGACACAAACGAACACATAAATACACGCACACACAAACAGGGATGGAGACACACACACACATACAGACAGACAGACACAGACATACAGACACAGATACACACACAAACAAACAAACACACACACACACACACACACAAAGTTAGTTATTGTCTTCAGTCACTACTGACGGCTCCAGCAAAAGTGCGTAAGTGTGTGTGTGTGTGTGTGTGTGTGTGTGTGCGTGTGTGTGTGCGTGTGTGTGTCCTCCACCTTGTGAAGTGGACACTTTATTCTTCATCTTGGCTGGGTTTTCGTCTTTGGGTCGCTCCTGAGGAGAAGCAGAAGCACAGGGTGGGTCACTGTGCTCAGGGGGTCACTGAAGGTCAGAGGTCGAGCTACTCACTCGCAGACTGTACTCCTCCGACACACCTCTGGGGCTCACACTGGCTTTCTTCTTCCTGCGCTCCTCGCTCTGCATTATCAGACATACACACTACAAACACAAACACACACAAAAGCATCAGTTTCCCTTTCACTTCACAACTGTACTGGACATATGCTCAATATTTGTACCATTTTAAAGGGCGGTTTGCCATGTGAATATCAGTGGTGTTAAAAATAATTTTCATCATTACGCTGATGATACAGTCATATACACCGCTGCATCTACACCCAATCTGGCCCTTTCTCAACTACAGATCACTTTTAGTGAACTTCAATGAGTTAAAACTAGTTTTAAATGCAGATAAAACAAAACTTATGCTGTTTTCAAATACAAAACAAACTAAGCAAAAGCCAGGCTCTATTACTGACACTCATGCTGCAGAGACTGAACTGCTGTCCTTTTAATTGATGATACACTTTCTTTCTTTTAATTCTCACACTCAGCAATAGGTGAAAGAATTCAAAGTGATTTTAAGCTTCTGTTTTAGAATAAGAACTGCTTTTCTCTTGATGCTAATAAGAGGCTGGATTATGTCAACATTTATGTCAATATTGGCCTACGCTGATGTTATCTATATGCATGCTTCATCTCAAAGTCTGCATGTATTGGATACTGTTTACCATGGTGCACTTAGATTTATAACTCATTTTAAATCCCTTACTCATCATTGTGTGCTGAATGCTAGGGTACATATTAAAGCCCTTTAAGATGATTAAATGTAGATGCTGAATCACTGATGTGTGTTGGTTTGCTCTGAGTCTCAGTCTAGAGTTCAGTTTCAGACGCTTTATTTAATTCTCCAGATCTGAGCTGAACTATCTGCTGCTGCTTTCAGGATATGGCGATAAATGTGATGTTAAATGGCATTCAGACTCTTATTATTAACACTGAATAAAGCACATGAGCTGTACCTGAGCTGATCAATGTCAGTTTTCTGCTGTTCAGCTGTGAATAACAGAAGCTGTTTCTGACATTTTTATTTCAGGTGTTGGTTAGAGTAAAAACTCCTTTTAATATGGAGAATAATCCTTCTATTACGTGCCTTTGCTTTTATTTACAACACGATTTACATCCCTCTGTCGGTGTCGTCAATCTGGCAGGTGTGTGTCGCTTGCATGTGTTTTGAAAAAGGAATGCAATCCCTGGTTCCACCACTGGGTGTCAAACGTACATGCTGCACCTTTAATGTTGAAGACAGTTGTGTAATCTGCATTGTTCATTACTAACACACTACAAACACAAACAATCATCAGGAAAATTAATCATTGTGTTTTAAATGGCCGTTTTCTATACGAATATAAAGTCTGATTTATTATATCTGTGCTGTAAATCTGAAGACTGCAGCGATGATGCTGAAAACACACAGTTCATGATACTTCAGAAATCAGGATTTGATGATCAATACACATATATGATGATTATTAATGTTGAAGTCAGCTGTGCTGCTTATTCTTTAGTGTAAACGGTGATGCATTTTAATTTTGAGGATTCAGAGATTAAATACAAATGTTCAAAAAAGATGCTTTTCTGGTGCTTTTAATAATGCATCCTTCATGGTGAAGTTTTTCCCTCTCCGCTGTCGCCACTGGCTTGTATGGTTCAGGATCTGTAGAGCTGTGCATGGATGGATTCGCTCTTCAGTGTTTGGACTCTCAGTAGTGATTATTAAACCACACTGAACTGAGCCAAAGTGAATTAAACTCTGAAAGCTGAACTACACTGTTCCCATTTACTATGATCTTCTATGTGAAGCTGCTTTGACACAATCTACATTGTATAAGCGCTACACAAATAAAGGGGAATTGAATTTTTTTTTTTTATATATATATCTAGAAACATTTTTACTGATCCTAAAATATGGATTATTTACTACTGTATAACTGAGTGATGAGCAAAGACAGACAGAATCTAAGCACAATTGTTTGCCATTAAGTGTTAATTTAGGTTACGATGCAAACTCAATGCAATCCAGTTGTCTGGTTAACAAAGCAAGTCTTTCATATAATATATTGATTAAAAGACTGAATATATACATATAACCTGACAAAACGGCGCTGCCCAGCATTCACCTGGCGAATCTCCGCTCTCTTCCTAACAAAATGGACGAACTACTTCTGCTCACATGCAAAAACAAGAACTTTAACAACTCTGCTGTCCTGTGTTTCACGGAAACCTGGCTAAACGAAGCCATTCCGGACAGCGCATTAAACCTACTGGACTTTCAGCTGTACAGAGCAGATCGCGATACGGAGTCAACGGGCAAAACGCGCGGTGGTGGGACATGCTTTTACATCAACAGAAGGTGGTGTACGGATGTAACTGTGTTAAAGAAGATGTGCTGTCCTGATGTGGAAGTGCTTTTCATTAACTGTAAGCCGTTTTATTCACCAAGAGAGTTTTCCTCGTTCATTCTCGTCTGTGTTTACATTCCACCGCAAGCACACGTGAGTACTGCGCTGCAACAGCTGGCTGATCTGATCACAGAGACAGAACAACAACACCCGGACTCTGCTTTTATCATACTTGGGGACTTTAATCAGGCAAAACTCACACATGAGCTGCCTAAATTCAAACAGCACATTACATGCCCCACCAGAAGCAATAAAATTTTGGACCATTGCTACACCACAATAAAGGATGCATATCGCTCCGTCGCCAGAGCAGCTCTAGGACTCTCCGATCACTGCCTGGTTCATCTTATACCAACTTACAGGCAAAAACTTAAAACTACTAAGCCAGTATTAAGGACTGTCAAGAGATGGACCAACGACACAGAGCAGGTCTTACAAGCCTGTTTTGAATGCACTGACTGGGATGTTTTTGAAGCTGCAGCCACAGATCTGGACGAGCTCACAGAGACTGTAACATCATACATCAGTTTCTGTGAGGAGTTATGCATCCCTACCAGGACCTACTTGTCATTTAACAATGATAAACCATGGTTCACACCAAAACTCAGACAGCTTCGTCAGGCCAAAGAGGATGCTTACAGGAGTGGTGACAGGATCCTGTACAATCGGGCCAGGAACACATTGACAAAGGAGATTGGTGTGGCTAAGAAAAGCTATGCCAAAAAGCTGCAAAACCAGTTTTCAGCTAACGACCCTGCATCAGTGTGGAGAGGCTTAAAAGATTTCACTAATTACAAGACACCGTCCCCCAGTATCGACAGCAATAAACATATTGCAAACGAGCTGAATATGTTCTACTGTAGGTTTGACACCTATGACCAGACACCTCACACCCGCCCGGACCATCTCCCTACACAGCCATCAACACCACATCAACACAGCCCGGACCATCGCCCTACACGGCCATCAATACCACATCAACACAGCCCGGACCATCTCCCTACACAGCCATCAACACCTCCAGCCATCTTCCTCTCCCCCCTGCTCTTCAGATCAGTGAGGAAAATGTGCGTCAGATCTTCAGTAAACAGAAGAGAAGGAAAGCACCAGGACCAGATGGTGTCTCACCAGCCTGTCTGAGAACCTGCGCTGACCAGCTGGCTCCCATTTTCTCCCATATCTTCAATAGATCACTGGAACAGCGCAAAGTTCCATCCTGCTTTAAGCGCTCCACCATCATCCCAATCCCGAAGAAGCCAAAGATCACAGGACTCAATGACTACAGACCTGTGGCCTTAACATCTGTGGCCATGAAGTCATTCGAAAGACTGGTGCTAGCATATCTGAAGGACATCACTGGACCCCTGCTGGACCCCCTGCAGTTCGCCTATAGAGCAAACCGGTCTGTGGATGATGCAGTCAACATGGGACTGCATTATACCCTACAACATCTGGACAAACCAGGGAACTACGCAAGGATTCTGTTTGTGGACTTCAGTTCTGCCTTTAACACCATCGTCCCATCACTGCTTGAGTACAAACTGACCCAGCTCTCTGTTCCTAGCTCTGTCTGTCAATGGATCACCAGCTTTCTGACAGATAGACAGCAGCTAGTCAGAATGGGCAAAATCACATCCGACAGCCGCACCATCAGCACTGGTGCCCCCCAGGGATGTGTTCTTTCTCCACTGCTCTTCTCCTTGTACACAAACGACTGCACTGCAAAAGACCCCTCCATCAAACTCATTAAGTTTGCAGACGACACTACTGTTATCGGCCTCATCCAGAACGGTGGCGAGTCTGCATACAGACAGGAGGTGGAGCGGCTGGCGTTATGGTGCAGATACAACAACCTGGAGCTGAACATGCTCAAAACAGTGGAGATGATAGTGGACTTCAGGAGAAACCCCCCTGCACTCCCCCCACTCACCATCATGAACAGCACTGTGGCTGCAGTAGAGTCATTCAGGTTCCTGGGCACCACCATCTCTCAGGATCTGAAGTGGGACATTCATATAGACTCTATTGTGAAGAAAGCCCAGCAGAGACTGTACTTCCTTCGTCAGCTGAGGAAGTTCAACCTGCCACAGGAGCTGCTCGTACAGTTCTAATCAGCTGTCATCCAATCCATCCTCTGCACTTCAATCACCGTCTGGTTCGGCTCAGCTGCCAAAACTGACCTCTGTAGACTACAGCGAATAGTCCGGACTGCTGAACGAATCACTGGCACTACCCTTCCTACACTTCAAGAACTGTACTCTTCCAGAGTGAGTAAAAGGGCTCGCAAAATCACTCTGGACCCCTCACACCCAGCACACTACCTGTTCCAACTGTTACCGTCTGGTCGGCGCTTCAGAGCACCGAGCACAAAAACAGCCAGACACAGGAAAAGTTTCTTTCCTCAGGCTGTCTACCTTATGAACAGTTAAATATTCCCCTACTGTGCAATAAATATGTGCAATACTTTCTCATACGCACTTGTACACGGCACCTTATATCAATATACAATGCAATACTCTCTCCATTCGCACTTGTACACAGCACCTTATAACCTGTATATTTATAACAATCTGTACATACAACTCAACATCCAGGTTTCTTCACTAACCGCATCTGTTTAATGTTCATCATTTTTTATTATTATTATTTTATTTTTTCAGATTATTTTGTGTTGTCACATGTCACTTTATGTACACTGGAAGCTTCTGTAGCCAAAACAAATTCCTTGTGTGTGTGAAGCACACTTGGCAATAAAACCGATTCTGATTCTGATTCTGAAAAGTGTTGTCGCCTATCTGAGTTTTAGGAACAGCTAATAATAACTGGACTTCTAGTTGCTGATTGGGTATCAGAAGTGTCTTATATGAAAGGTAAAGGCCTCTAGATGAGGCTTATTTGAGCACAATATAATCTGATCATGTCTTGATTATTAATGATTTGATTAGGACAGTGCGGTCTGACTCTGCTTAGACTAAAGTCTGCTCACTGAACCTTCAATAATGTCCAGTATAGAATATGTGCTCATGCTGCAGTGGAAACAGAATGAATATTGTGTCTGACTCCATCATGAGCTTGGAGGACTGCATCCATACATCTCTGACATGACTCAAATCACTGATTAATAAAGTCATCTGGAATGGTGAAGAAAGCCTTCTTGCAGGACTCCCAGAGTTCATCAAGAGTCTTTGTGTTCATCTTCAACGCCTCCTCCTTCATCTTACCCCAGACATGCTCAATAATGTTGATGTCTGGTGACTGGACTGGCCAATCCTGGAGCAGCTTGACCTTCTCTGCTTTCAGGAGCTTTGATGTGGAGGCTGAAGTATGAGAAGGAGCGCTATCCTGCTGGAGAATTGTCCCTCTCCTGTGGTTTATAATGTAATGGGCAGCACAAATGTCTTGATACCTCAGGCTGTTGATGTTGATCATCCACTCTGCAGATCTCTCACTGAATGTAGACCCCAAACCATGATGTCACCAAACTTGACTGATTTATGTGAGAATCTTGGCTCCATGTGGGTTCCAGTAGGTCTTCTGCAGTATTGGTGATGATTGGGATGCAGATCAACAGATGATTCAGCAGAGAAATCCACCTTCTGACAGTTTTACACGATCAACTAGAAGTTGTTATTATTGTCAGGTAGTGTGTGCGCGTGCATGTGTGTGTGTGTGTGTGTATATATGTGTGTGTGTGTGTGTGTGTGTGTATGTATATATATATATATATATATATATATATATATATATATATATATATATATATATATATATACACACACACACACACACACACACATATATACACACACACACACGCAAGTATATATGTGTGTGTGTGTGTGTGTGTGTTTAAAAGAGGGAGGATCTGCTATGGTGTAAATGCACATTTGAAAGCACTTGTGTATCTTTAACTCCAGCAGTTTGGTGTTTGTGACGTGTTTCTGCATCTGTGCTCCTCCAGACCTCATTACGCCGCTCTGCTGAAGGCTGGTCTCCCTGAGGGCTGTTCAGACTGAAGGCGATGGATTACAGTGTTAAAGGGTCATGCTGTGTGTGTGTGTGTGTGTGTGTGTGTGTGTGTCCTACAGACATTCTGCAAACCACACACTCAAAACCTGTACATCTAGCATTCTTTACATTTTTCTCTTTCAAACTCCTCATGTTTATTGTAATCAGGTTTACATCATATGTAGGTGCATATTTATATGATTAACCCTGAACACTCTGCAGACAGATTTACTTCAGGTTTAATCTCTCCGTCTAGACTGTCTTCACTCATGACCAGAGAAGCGTCTCTCCTCTGAGTAAAGCATGATCTCTGAATACTGAATCACTTCTGGCAGCTGTTAATATTTCAGAACATGTAAAAATATTAATACCTACAGCTGAACATCATCAAGAGACGCATTGACATGAGGAGGATTAAACCGGATGAGGATCAGGAATGATGGAGAAACTGACCTTCTGTTATGGGTCAGGAGTTCAGCCTGCAACAGTCCGGACCAAACACATGCTTCATCTGTGCCGGATCACACACACACCTGAGAACACAGAAAACACACTCACTACAGGACCTGAAGGAGACCCACAACATCAGATATAAGAGCATCTGCATCTACAGGACCTGAAGGACACCCACAATATCAGATCTCTGCACATCTGCATCTATAGTGTCTACAGGACCTGAGAGAGAGCTGCCACATGAATGCACGTCCTATTCTTTCAGCCAATCATGACTTGAGGAATATACAATATAATTTATAATGTATTTCATATAGCACCTGATAAAACCATTCATGTAATGATATCTATTATTATTATTAATTCATTCATTCATACAATTCTCTTTTCAGCTTAGTCCCTTTATTAATCAGGGGTCACCACAGGGCAATGACCCGCCAACTTATCCAGCACATGTTTTACACAGCGGATGCCCTGTCACACTTTATTTTGATGGTCCTTTGTTGAATTTCAGTTACATTTCATCTACATGCCAACTAATTCTCATTAGATTATAAGTAGACTGTTAGGGTTAGGGTTAGTGGACATGTACTCTCTTATGGTCAGTTAAATGTCTGTTGAAGGAGCAGAATCAGCAGATATTAAGCAGACAGTCTCCTAATACTCTAATGGACCATCAGAATAAAGTGTTACTGGATGCCCTTCCATCCACAACCCAGTACTGGGAAACACCCATACACACACACTCATACACTACAGCCAGTTTAGTTGATCAGTTCCCCTATAGCGCATGTGTTTGGACTGTGGGGGAAACCGGAGCACCCGGAGGAAACCCACACCAACACGGGGAGAACATGCAAACTCCACACAGAAACACACACTGACCCAGCCGGGACTCAAACCAGAGACCTTCTTGCTGTGAGGCCACAGTGCTAACCACTGCACTACCATGACACCCCATTATTACTATTTATTACTTTAATGGTAGGCATGGTGTGGTCCAAAAAAAATAATAAATTGTTACACACACGCACACACGCACACACGCACACACGCACACACGCACACACACACACACACAAAGATAAAAAAAAACAAACACACACAATGTTTTTATTCACAAATATACATACACACAAATAAGTAAAAGGAAATAAACAATGTTTAGTGAATTTCATATTGCACCTGATAAAACAATTACTACAAAAACAGTAATGGATTATTA
>NC_079458.1:349349-379349 GCF_903798145.1 Danio aesculapii
GAATGCTTGATTCTTATTGGCTGATGAGCATTCTGAGGTGTGCTGTTATTTCCACATAAACACACATCTAAAGTAGTTCCGGCAGGTTTTAAGTGCATTGGAGCTAGATAAAATTATTAATTACATAAATTTATATTTATGGTTAGTTATTTATAGTACCTGTGTTATTTATTATCTCCAATTCTCATATTTTTCTGTTTACATATTAATTTTAGCTTCTTTATGTGGAACAAAGTGACTTCTGCTTTATCTCAAGTGTAGTTTTGGTTGGGAATGACTATAGTGTGGTGTATTACTGTTTATACTGCAGGTCTGCTGAATGCTTGATTCTTATTGGCTGATGGCCACTCTCAGGTGTTTGGTTATTTTCAGATAAAGGCACAGCTAAAGTAGTTCCGGCAGGTTTTGAGTGCACAGCTCCATATCCCTCTGCTGAATGATTAGAGTTATTTCACAGCTACAACAGTCAGAAATCACATCAGAAGGAGGAGGAGGAGGAGATGTGGAGGACACTAGTGCTAGATGCTTGAGGAGGACACACACCTGGGTAATATACACACACACAACAGGAGGAGATGTGGAGGACACTAGTGCTAGATGCTTGAGGAGGACACACACCTGAGTAATATACACACACACAACAGGAGGAGATGTGGAGGACACTAGTGCTAAACGCTTGAGGAGGACACACACCTGACTAATATACACACACAACAGGAGGAGATGTGGAGGACACTAGTGCTAGACGCTTGAGGAGGACAGACTAACACACTCTCAGATACAACATCTCAACAGGGGATTTACAGCTGTAGAATCCGCTGTAATTATTAAAGGAATGGACACTGCACTACACAACATCATCACCTCAGGTGTGCATTAGTTTATATATGGTCACATGAATAATTGTAACCACAGAGAATATCCATGATAATGCTCATCTATAGTGTTCACAATTCTAAACTTTTACCTCAAAATCTATTTCAGTGATGATCAACGACACACACATTCTGACAGCTCAAAACATCATCAATATTACTGTGTGCAGATAATTACTGAATATACTCATTTATATAGAAACAACAACAACATGAAACAGAAGGACAACAATTCAGCCCAAGAGTCAAAGCAGAGGAAATGAAGATATCAATACAATAATCATTACAAAACTACAGTAAATACACATCATACAAGCAAAAATGAGCAGATCAAAAACAGACATGGGTTGATTAAGAAAACTATTCTTTTTTATAATTGCGTGACAATATGAGCGATATCACGCTAAGAGTTTTCTCCCCCATTGAAGACCATTAGAAGGAAAAGTGGCTTAATAATGTATCTCAACAACAACCAAAGTTCTGTCAGTTTTTACTTGTCATTATCCCTTGTGCAGTCAGGGGTGTAGCGGACATTTTAAAAGTGGGGGGGCAGCTGTATGAGATCATATGTTCATATAATTATTAATCACCGGTTTCTAAATGATCTGTCCCTAAATGTCAGGGGGACGTATCCCCCACGTCCCCCCTGGTTGCTACACCCCTGTGCACAGTACAAATTTACCCTTTTGTTATGTTTGGGATGAAAACATCCACTCAATTTAACTGCTGTAAACAATTGTTCACATAAATCTGTTAAATCAACCTCAGTCCTGATCAAAACTACTCAATGTTTTTAAAAATACAGGACTTTAACTCTTTAATTGTCAAGTTCACATATGATGTCACTGATTTGGTTAAAAAAACACACACAAAATGACATTTTCAATATAAAAAGTAACTGTGGACTGGATTTTTTTAACCTTTCATCACAGTCTTGGACATGTGAATGATTAGTAACAACATTGGCTTTGATGCTTTGTTAGATTTTCATTTCTTCTCTCTAGTTTACTGTTGGTGTCTCCCATTGACTTCCATTATAAGCACATTTAATGATAAGTGCGCAGAGGTCACTCACACACTTTAATTTACTGTTATACTTCATATAAAAGCCAGAAACTGAGCTAATGGTGATGGTAATGGTGCCAACTGATGATCAACAGTAAAAATGACAACAGGGAAACCACCATGAATGCAGGATTAAATGCTGTCATGGCTTTGTAATTAAAAAAAACTGTAATTATAATGGAGGTCAATTGGGCAAAAACAGCACGAACATTAAATTAGGGAGAAAAAAAATACAAATGAACCAAAAACAATGCATCAATGTGATGTAGTGTGTGCATTTATATAGCCCATATATCATGTGTGGCCATACACCCAAAGCACTTCACAATCATGACGGGGGTCTCTCTCTTGGATGATGCTCCGGCAGCCACAGGACAACAGCACCAGTGCTTCACCACACACCAGCTATAGGTGGAGTGGAGAGACAGTGATAGAGCCAATTGGGTAGATGGGGATGATTGAGAGGGGATGATGGGTAAGGGCTGATGGAGGGAATTTGGTCAGGACACCAGGGTTACACCCATACTCTTTACCAGAAGCGCCATGGGATTACTAATGACCACAGAGAGTCAGGAGCTCGGTTTAACATCTCATCTGAAAGACGGCGCTCACTGACAGTATATGGTCTCCTACACTATATTGGGGTGTTACGACTCACACAAACAGCAGGTTGAGCGCCCCCTGCTGGCCTTATTAACACCACAACCAACAACAACCTAGTGTTCCCTTGTGGTCTCCCATACAGACACTGACCAGGCTCAGCCCTGCTTGGCTTCAGTGAGTAACCGCTCTGGGGCTGCAGGGTGATATGGCTCATAAACAACACTGTTTTACATGTCTAAGACTTTAATAAAAGATTAAAAAATCCAGTCCACAGTTACTTTTATATTAAAAATACATAACTGTGTGTGTTTTTTCATCAAATCAGGGACATCATTTATTAATTTGGCAATTAAAGAGTTAAAATCCTGCAATTTTCTGAGTAGTTTTGATCAGGACCGAGATGATAAACATATTTATGCAAATATATATATATATATATATATATAATCTGATGCATTTTTACAGCAGTTTAATTCAGTGGATGTTTTCATCTCGAACATAACACAAGGGTATTTATTTGTCCAGAGTGATCATTGAGTTCTTTACTAATTTCAAAGCATTTGTCACCAAAAATCATAAACACAGAACAGGTTATGGCCAAGTTAAGACTCAAAATCAGCCTAGAGCGGATGAAAACATCCGCAACAACACACAAGGGTTAACACCAACTTCTACCAAAACAATGAGTCCTGATTGCACAGCTAAAGTCACCAATATTACAGTCTTTTGACAGCAGACGGTGTTTAATCTATCATAAACATAAATAGATTTTCTAAAATTTGGTTTGTTGTCAAGTTACAATAAACCTGTCCTTACAATGGATCTGAATGGGGAGAAAACGCTCAACAGATATTGTTTAGCTCATCTATGGAATTAGGGTCTGTTTGGTTAATAACAGTGTTAATCACCAAAATTTGGGTTTTCCTGATCTGTGTTGATAGATAAAGGTAAATATGAAGGACAGGAGATTTGGAAACTACTGTTAAACTAGACTAAACAACATTTTAGCATCTGTCTTCGGGAAAACCATGTGTAATATTGATGAAGGCACTACTTTTCACCCAGAAACAGCCGATGACAGGCAAGGAAAAGCCAGAATAAAGCTGATTTCCACTGCTGCTGTTTGGGTGTTTGTTATGAAGCAGAAGAGACTCCAGCAGGTGCAGAAGAGCAGAGAGATTCACTTATGAAGAGTCGACAGTCGAAGAATGATTCAGAATCAGTTTACAGTGTTTATAACAGACTGACGAGCGAGTAAACAAACAAACAAACAAACAAACAAACAACATCCATGATGAGCGGAGGAAAATGGCGACTTCACAAACACACACACATATATATACAAACACACACATACAAAAACAAACACACACAAAAACAAACACACATATTCGTACAAAAACACACAGATACACACACACACACACACACGAAAGTGGAGCAGAAAACAGCAGAGTTTGGCTATAAAAGTGTCGCGCGCGTCATCAGCTGACGGGAAACACACACACACACACACACACACACACACACACACACACACACACACACACACACACACACACACACACACACACACACACACACACACACACACACACACACGTTCTCCATCAACACACATCAAACACACACGCACTGCTCCATCTCTGTCGACCCCAAACGCACACGTATTAGCCGAGCAGCGTAAACACACACACTCATACACACAGACACACACTCGCGTTTCCTCCGTCGAGTGTTTTAAAGGCCAGAAGTGAAGCTTTGCTGGATTTAATGACTGTTTCTTACCCGCGCGAGTTCAGGATCCATCCACCAAACGGCTGACAGCACTGAGCATAGCGCATGCGCAGAGGAGGAGTGGCACTAATGCGCATGAGCACTGCGCGTCTGCACTGTTTATACTGATTCTCAGCTCACAAACACACTCACTAGTGATAGTCAGGGGGGCAATTCTGAAGTGCTTTCCTTATGACTTTGGTGGCACAAGATGACAACCAAGTTTTTTTTTAGTTAAAAGGGACTCATGGGTGAATTTCTAGAAAGGTTGTCAAGTTGAAAAAATATTTTTTGGAAGCCATTTTAGGCCTTTTTGTTTCTTATTTGCTCAACACGACATACATACAGTAAATGTCAATATCTCTGGAGCTACAAAAACCACATCCATAATGTTGGCATCAAACGAAAGCTTACATTCATGGGATGTGTGTAAATGTTCAGAATAATAATATACATTTACAGTATAAGAGTAAATAGAGCTACAACATATACAAATCAGATTTTAAAACCAATATCAGGCTGTAAACATAAGATATTAGCTCAAAACCTTAATCCATTAGTACTCCTATATAGGTGCATGATTCCTGCCAAGTTTAAAGTTTGTAGTGTGAGACAGTGGAACACGGCACAAGTTTTAGCACACAATAATATACAACAGAGTAATGTTCAGTACATCAATTATGAATATGTATCCCCAGTAAACATGCCTACAAAACTTCATTTACCTTATAAGTAATTATAAAGGCACAGAAGCTTAAATTTAGATATTTGCCTACCTTTTTCTAGTAACATTTGGTATTGCTGTTATTTTTTTTGGTAGTATCTGACTTTTTTTTTCTTGTTTGTAGATGAACAGAATATAAATAACTTATTCTGTTCTGTGAAATTCTGTGAAAACATCTACTATGAAAACACCGTCACTTGATCAATTTATTCCAAAGCTTTCCAGAAAGAAAAACAGCGCCCCTTGTGGTACAATACTCCTTTGGTATACTGATTTTTGATTTTTGTAAATCTCATGTTTGTACATTAGTTGAATTGTTTTGCAAATCATTTCAAAATTATTAGATGATGTTCAGAAAAATAAAGGAAACACTTTGAGATAAAATCCGATTTTACCACTTTTAAGAATAGTCATGAAATGGACAAAAATAATTTTCTAAGCTGACAACCTGTCTAGAATACATATTAAGGGGTCAAATATTAACACTGGATAGGTTGTCAACTTGTACCCTGAGCTGTCCACATAAGTTACAATATCAGTTTTGGCCCCCTGACTATGATATTTATTGGTGATATTAATAGTGTTAAAGATACATGCAGTATATATATATATATATATATATATATATATATATATATATATATATATATATATATATATATATATATATATATATATATATTAGAGATGTATTAAAAAGTAATAATAATAATAATTAATACAGTAATATAAAATAGTTATTATTTGAACAGTTTGAAGTGGACAGAGAAAACTCTGTGGTAAAGTTAAAGAATCTGTTACTCATTTGTTTGTTTTGTAATGTGTTTACTGAAGACAAGGCGTAGATTTGCTTTTGATATTATTGGTGACCTAATCTGACAACAAAGCCAATCTGTGAACATTTAATAAAGAGATTAAACAATATGGTTCTACACTGTATGACATTAAAAGCTAAAATAACACACATTATGGCAATTTCATTTAGTTCATTAAATGTTTTTATTATTCTTTTGTCTATTTATTGTTTTACCCCTGCCAACTGTTTATACTTTCATTTTATACTGTTAAAATACTTTCATTTTTATTTTGATCTTTTCAAACTTGTTAAAGGATGGATGTTTGTACTGTGCACACACACATACACACACACACACACCCTATAGTGTAACTGCTGTTTTCCACATTCACCAATGATACACTTTAACAGTAATGCATATTAATGATGTGTTATTTAGTTTGTTTGTTGCAACATCTGTTTCATGACCAGATCATAATTTCAATAACACAATAATTTAATAACAAATTCATTGATTCATTTTCTTTTCTGCTTAGTCCCTTTATTAATCAGGGGTCGCCACAGTGGAATGAACCGCCAACTATTCCAGCATATGTTTCACACAGCGGATGCCCTTCCAGCTGCAACCCAGTACTGGGAAACACCCATACACACTCATTCACACACATCAATTCCCCTATAGCACATGTGTTTGGACTGTGGGGGAAACCCACGCCAACACAGGGAGAACAGGCAAACTCCACACAGAAACACACACTGACCCAGCCGAGACTTGAACCAGAGACCTTCTTGCTGTGAGGCCACAGTGCCACCCATTGCACCACCACGCTGCCTCAATAATAACTTCATATTTATAATTCCTAATACAAGTTGATCTAAAATAAGCCTTCAACTTTCCATCTTTGATGAGTTTTGTTGTTTCTGTATTTATGTCACCCTTATGAAAGGTCAGATTTCCTTTATTTTGATTTGCCAGAGCGTAGAATCAAACATATTATATTGTTATATTATACAAACTTATGTTATAATATGATATTTCATACACCATTATAATATATTATATAATGGCGCAGTGGGTAGCACAATCGTCTCACAGCAAGAAGGTCACTGGTTCGAGCCCCGGCTGGGTCAGTCAGCATTTCTCTCTTCTCCCTGCATTGGCGTGCTCTGGTTTTCCCCTCAAGTCCAAACACATGCAGGATTAGGGGAATATAGGGGAATTACATAGACGCAGTGTGTGTGTGAGTGAGTGTGTATGGATGTTTCCCAGTGATGGGTTGCAGCTGGAAAGGCATGCGCTGTGTAAAACATATGCTGGATAAGTTGGCGGTTCATTCTACTGTGGTGACCCTAAATTAATAAAGGGACTAAGGTGAAAGAAAATGAATGAATATGCGTATTGTGTCCAGCAGAGGTCAGTGTAGTCGCAGAGATGATCACTACAGTATCAGAGCTCCTCTGATTGATTATTGCTATGATCAGTGGATCTACAGGAGTTCATCACTGACTGTAAACCTCATCAATACCTGATCATTAATCATGTATCAGTGTAATATTACAGCACAGCAGAGGCTCAGATCGGCTCTATTCACCAGAACTCAGCAATTAAACAGCATGAGGATCAGGATCTGCAGGACAGTGAATAATCACAGACTCCAACACTGAGGAGAGAGATGTCTACAGATGAACAAACTCTCATTAAAGAGGTCAGTTCACTCAAACATCAACATCTGTCATCATTTACTCACTCCTGATGAGTTTCTTCCTTCTGTTAAAACACATAGGGAGATCAGAATGCTGGAAACCACTCAACATTCTTCAAAATATCTTCTTTTGTGTTCAACAGAAGATTTCTCACACACATACGCACACATCATTCCCTTACACACACACACACTGTACACACACATGCACTCTCCTTACACACAATCACTCACACATACACACATCCTTTCTCTCTCCCTTACACACACACATGCTCTCCCTTACACACACACACACAAAATCACACACAGACACTTTCTCCCTTACACACAAAATCACACACACACACACGCAAAATGACACACACAGACATACACTCTTTCTCCCTTACACACACACACACACACACACACACTCTCTCTCTAAACACACACATACGCATGCGGAGTGCTTTATTGAGTGTGTTTCTTCATCACAGAGCAGATCAGATGTGTGTGTGTGTGGAAACTTTATCTGTGTCAGGAATGAGGGGTCAAAAGTCACAATATCTCAGAACATTCCAGAATCCCGGAGCCGTGTTGATTTCTGTGCTCTAACACTCGCGCACTGACACACTACTAACACTTTACCACCCTCAAATACTACATCACATGCGGTTTATAGAGTCGACTACACATGTTTAACTCAGTTCAGTTCTATTTCAGGTCAAGTTTTAGCTCTGTTGTTGTTCAGTTTTGCTGTGTTGTTTCATTTTAACAGCGCATGCATCATTTTCAGCATTATATCACAGTTACTGCAATGTTACTAGTGTCACTGAGATCCTGTTATAGTTTTATTTAAATGAGGTAGATTAATACAGATGAATGTTTGTGTGTATTTGTCACTGATAATTATAAAGCAATAATTTAAAAAAAATGTCTAAATGAATTGTACTTTATTTTATCATTCTATATTTTTGTGGCATGGTGGCACAGTGGTTAGCACTGTGGCATCACAGTAAGAAGGTCTCTGGTTCGAGTCCTGGCTGGGTCAGTTGGTGTTTCTGTGTGGAGTTTGCATGTTCTTCCCGTGTTGGTGTGGGTTTCCTCTGGGTGCTCCGGTCATGGAGCCAGATCAGTCTCAACAATAATACATTTACAAGTCACAATTATAAAATGTAATTTGTACATTCTTAATGCAATTTATAAATGTGGAAATCCAATTTGTAAATTCAAATCACAAATCATAAATGCACAAATTTAACTCATTTCAGAAAATATTTGATCATTTTTACTTGTATTGTATCTTAAATTGTATTTAGAGTTTATGAATTGTATTTTGTGAATGTGAATTGTGCGGTGCATGTATGAGTTTTAGTTTTGCAGATGTTTTATTTTTTAAACTGAACTAGCTTCATATATGGTTTCCCCCACAGTCCAAACACATGCGCTATAGGGGAACCGATCAACTAAATTGGCTGTAGTGTATGAGTGTGAGTGAATGAGTGTGTATGGGTGTTTCTCATTACTGGGTTGCAGCTGGAAGGGCATCCGCTGCGTAAAACATGCTGAAATAGTTGGCGGTTCATTCTGCTGTGGCGACCCCTAATGAATAAAGGGACTAAGCCAAAGGTAAATGAATGAATTCAAATTGTTATTTGTATTACAAAGTTTTTAATTTAGATTAAATAAAATTAAATTTTATAAAAATACATTTATGTTTGTGTTTGTCACTGATAATTATATAGCAATAATTTTAAAAATCTCTAAATATATAGTATTTCATTTTTATCATTCTATATTTCAGTCGCTGTAGATTTCAATAGCTGTAGATGTCCTCAATATTCTTTTAGCGTCACTAATTCATTTATTTAATCATTTTAATTCATTTAAATTTTAACTGAGGTCAAATTTAAGTTCATTTGTTCTGCACTTTTACAGTTTAATTATATCATCAACACATGCAGAATTTTCAGGATTATACTACAATTTGATTAAATTAAAATCAATATTTGATTGTATTTGCCACTGATAATTCATTCATTCTGTCATGGATTGGTCAGGCTCTCACGACCCCCACTCACGAAGATCACCATCACCTGACTTCTAATGAGCACACAGCTGCATCACATTCACGAGCACCAGATAAAAGCACAGCACTCCAGTCGCTCATTGTCCGGGCTCGTCTCGACGAAAGCGGACAACTGAGCGACCACTCAGCGTAGTCATCCTCAGCTAAAACAAACGATTTACTTACCTGTTCTCTTTGTATTCCTCCTAGTCTTCCTGGTCCTCCCGAATCGTCCTGTCTTCCAGTCCTTCCAAGTCTGTGTCATCCTCTGTCAGCTGTATCTGGTGTGTGCTGTCCATCCTCGTGTATTCCTGTTACCCAGCCACGGAGGAAAAGACCCCAACATCATTCCTGATCCTCCTGGCTATCCTTCATGTGCTCCTTGTTGTCATTTAATAAACACCCTAACGTTTCCTTACCTCTGTCTCCTGTCCGCTTCATAACAGAAGCCCGGACCCATAACGACGACAACATGAGCACCCCCGATCACCTTCAAGAGCTGGTGGACCAGTTGAAGCGGATTCTACAGCCACCAGCTCCACTTTCCAACGCACCACCAGCACCGAGCACTTCCGCCTCCACAGTTTCTTCTTCGGCCCTTCCTTCCAGTCCCATGGCCCGACCAGCGCCCTACTCAGGCGGAGCGGGGGAGTGCAATGGTTTTCTGTTACAATGTTCCCTCATATTCGAAATGCAACCTTCTCTATATCCCACAGATAAGTCGAAGATCGCCTACATCGTATCTCTACTCTCTGGACCTGCACTTAAATGGGCTGAGACGATCTGGAACCAAGCCGGGCCGGTCATGAATTCCATCACTACCTTCACGGAGTATTTCAAAGAGGTGTTTGGACGTTCTGATGGGGAAGTAGCCGCTGGAGAGCAGCTGTATCATCTAAAGCAAGGTACTCTATCTACACAGGAATATGCTCTCCGGTTTCGCACTCTAGCAGCTGCAAGTGGAT
Source organism: Danio aesculapii (assembly GCF_903798145.1). Lineage (NCBI taxonomy): Eukaryota > Metazoa > Chordata > Actinopteri > Cypriniformes > Danionidae > Danio > Danio aesculapii. Next base: position 359,907 of record NC_079458.1, read on the forward strand.
GGAATGAGAGATCGTTGTTGACCACGTACCGGCTCGGCTTGGAACCCACTCTCCGAATCCAACTGGCCACATTAGATGATACAATGGGTCTGGAGAGATTCATCCAACATTCTCTCCGATGTTCCGATCGTCTCCGTTCCTATCAACAGGACACCATCACCCCCTCGTCTGCACTCCTCCAATCGCCTGAGTCAACAGCCTCTCCAGAACCAGAACCCATGATAATAGAGTCTGGAAGACTGACATCAGCGGAACGACAGAGGAGGCTGACCCGGGGTCTGTGTCTATACTGCGGTGTCAGTGGACACACCCGTATGGAGTGTCCCCTTCGTCCCATTCGGACTTCAGTGAGTGTATTCAGTACGAATATTGAACAATGTAAACCACTTACTACCACCGTACAAATAACTACTGCCTCTATTTCTCTCCTTGTCACAGCCCTCATCGACTCCGGGTCAGCAGGGAACTTCATCTCCCAATCCCTCTGTCGTCAACTCCACCTCCGTACTGAGGCGTCCTCGCATATATACCAGATACAACCGATAACCCAGTGCACTCGATCTTCGACCCGTATCCATCGACAATGCGAAGACATCCTTCTTCAAGTGGGGTTGTTACATCAAGAGAGGATTCAATTTCTGGTTCTGGAGGGTGCAAATATGGACATCATTCTAGGGCGCCCGTGGCTGGTGAAGCACGATCCCATCATCTCTTGGGGCACAGGAGAGATAAAGAAATGGGGATCTGGATGTACACCTGCCTGTTTTCCAAATCTCCCTCTTCAAGGTCGGAACCCCATTTCTTTGTTTGCAACATCGGTCGAGAGCCCTCCTGAGAAGCAGTCTATCCACATTCCTAAGGAGTACAGCTCCTTTCATGATGTCTTCTGCCCCAAGAGAGCTTCCCAGCTACCGCCGCATCGGCCATGGGACTGCGCGATCGACCTAGTTCCAGATGCCCAGTTGCCAAGAGGTAGGATCTACCCGCTCTCGCTTCCAGAGAATCAGGCAATGGAAGATTACATAAGGGAGGCTCTGAGTCAGGGGTACATACGTCACTCAAAATCACCAGCCGCCTCAAGCTTCTTCTTTGTGGCCAAGAAGGACGGAGGGCTGCGTCCATGCATCGACTACAGGGTCCTAAATAACGGTACAGTAAAATACCGATATCCCCTTCCTCTGGTACCAGCCGCTTTGGAACAGCTCCGAGAAGCTAAAGTCTTCACTAAATTGGACCTCCGCAGCGCGTATAATCTGATAAGAATACGTGAGGGGGACCAATGGAAGACAGCATTCGTGACCCCTACTGGCCACTATGAATATGAGGTCATGCCTTACGGTCTGGTCAACGCCCCCTCCGTATTCCAAAACTTCATTCATGAAGTCCTCCGGGAGTTTCTTCACCACTGTGTAATAGTGTACATAGATGACATCCTCATTTACTCCCGGAGTGAGGCCGAACATCGCCAACACGTTGCGGAGGTCCTACACACATTGAGAGAACATCACCTCTACCTCAAAGCGGAGAAATGCTCATTCCACCAGAAGTCGATTCATTTCTTGGGATACATCATTGACCAACCGGTATACGTATGGATGGGAAGAAAATTGAGGCTGTTCTATCCTGGTCAGAACCCACTTCCATTAAGGAGCTCCAGAGGTTTCTTGGGTTTGCTAACTTTTATAGACGGTTTATCAAGGACTACAGCAGGATTACATCACCTCTCACTAATCTCCTCAAGGGTAAACCCAAAGGACTGGAGTGGACCAAAGAAGCAGCCGCAGCCTTCCGCCTTCTTAAGAAGGAGTTCACAAGGGCCCCACTCCTGACTCATCCTGACCCAAATCTTCCTTTCGTGGTGGAAGTGGACGCATCCACCACCGGCGTCGGGGCAGTATTATCTCAACATCATGATACACCGCCCCGACTGCATCCCTGTGCCTATTTCTCTCGGAAGTTGAGCCCGGCGGAGCAGAATTACAGCATAGGAGACAGGGAGCTTCTAGCAATCAAGCTAGCCTTGGAGGAGTGGCGTCACTGGTTGGAGGGAGCCAAACATCCGTTCCAGGTGATCACAGATCACAAAAACCTCCAATACATCAAAGAGGCCAAGAGACTATGTCCACGTCAAGCCAGATGGTCACTTTTCTTCTCACGTTTTGATTTCTCCATTTCCTATCGTCCAGGACCCAAGAATCTAAGAGCAGACGCTCTCTCTCGTTTACACGAGCATCACGATCATGAAGAACTCCCAACGAAGATTCTTCCCGAACACATCTCCATTTGTCCGATCACCTGGAACGCTCCTCCAGTCGTTGCCACTCCGGAAGCCCCTGCTCCGCCGGGATGCCCTCCTCATCGGCAGTTCATACCACCTGAACACCGGGTAGATCTGATCCACTCCTTACATACCTCGCTAGGCACTGGACATCCAGGGATCAACAATACTCTCTCGCTAGTATCCCAACGATTCTGGTGGCCAAACATGGCAAGGGATGTGAGGCAATATGTTCAGGGCTGTAAGGACTGTGCCCAATCCAAGAGCCCACGTCATCTACCCGCTGGAAAGCTCCATCCCTTGCCGATTCCGAACCGTCCCTGGTCACACCTAGGAGTGGACTTTATCACTGACCTCCCTTCGTCAGAAGGTAATACCTGTATTCTAGTCATAGTAGATAGATTCTCAAAGTTTGTCAAACTAATCCCTCTGAAAGGTCTTCCCACAGCCTTTGAAACTGCCGACAATATCTTTAATCAAGTCTTCAGGTCATTTGGTATTCCAGAAGATATTGTGTCGGACAGAGGTCCACAGTTCATCTCACGTCTATGGAAAGCCTTCTTCAAGCTCCTAGGTGTGGCCGTCAGCCTCTCTTCTGGATATCATCCCCAAACCAACGGGCAGACAGAGAGGAAGATTCAGGAGGTGGGACGGTTCCTGAGGACCTTCTGCAGTGGTCACCAGAACTCCTGGAGCCAGTATTTGGGCTGGGCAGAATATGCCCAAAATTCACTGCGGCAACCCTCCACCGGACTCACGCCATTCCAGTGCGTCCTGGGCTTCCAACCACCGCTCTTTCCCTGGGATGGCGAACCATCTGATGTCCCCGCAGTGGATCACTGGTTCCGGGAGAGCGAGAGAGTCTGGGACGAGGCTCATCAACATCTGCAGAGGGCAGTCCGTCGAAGCAAGGTAACCGCCGATAGGAGAAGGTCTGAAGAACCCAGATACACACCCGGACAAAAGGTGTGGCTATCCACCCGGGACATACGCATGCGACTGCCCTCTCGCAAGTTAAGTCCCCGATTTGTTGGTCCCTTCACCATCGTGGAACAGGTTAACCCCGTCACCTACAAACTACAATTACCCTCTCACTACCGTATTCACCCTACATTCCACGTATCACTCCTGAAACCCTATCACGATCCTGTTCTTCCCTCCACAGAGCCTGACCACGAAGAGGAACCCCCTCCTCCACTGCTCCTAGAAGAAGGAGCCGTCTACGCAGTGAAGGAGATCTTGCGTTCCCGACGTCGTGGTGGCCAGTTGGAGTACCTGGTGGACTGGGAAGGGTACGGCCCCGAAGAAAGGACATGGGTTCCCAGAGCTGATATTCTCGATCCTAGTCTCATGGTGGAGTTTCATGAGAGCCACCCTGAGTTCCCAGCGCCTAGAGGCAGAGGGAGACCACCACGGCGTCGGAGGTGTCGGCCCTCAGGAGCGGGCCCTGGGGAGGGGGGTACTGTCATGGATTGGTCAGGCTCTCACGACCCCCACTCACGAAGATCACCATCACCTGACTTCTAATGAGCACACAGCTGCATCACATTCACGAGCACCAGATAAAAGCACAGCACTCCAGTCGCTCATTGTCCGGGCTCGTCTCGACGAAAGCGGACAACTGAGCGACCACTCAGCGTAGTCATCCTCAGCTAAAACAAACGATTTACTTACCTGTTCTCTTTGTATTCCTCCTAGTCTTCCTGGTCCTCCCGAATCGTCCTGTCTTCCAGTCCTTCCAAGTCTGTGTCATCCTCTGTCAGCTGTATCTGGTGTGTGCTGTCCATCCTCGTGTATTCCTGTTACCCAGCCACGGAGGAAAAGACCCCAACATCATTCCTGATCCTCCTGGCTATCCTTCATGTGCTCCTTGTTGTCATTTAATAAACACCCTAACGTTTCCTTACCTCTGTCTCCTGTCCGCTTCATAACACATTCATTCATTTTCCTTCGACTTACTCCCTTTATCCATCAGGGGTCGCCACAGAGGAATGAACCGCCAACTAGTCCATGTTTTACACAGCGGATGCCCTTCCAGCTGCAACCCAATACTGGGAAACACCCATACACACATACACTATGGCCAGTTTAGTTCCTCAATTCCCCTATAGCGCATGTGTTTGGACTGTGGGGGAAACGGTGGAAACCCACACCAACACGGGGAGAACATGCAAACTCCACACAGAAACACCAATTGACCCAGCCTAGACTCGAACCAGTGACCTTCTTGCTGTGAGGCGACAGCACTACCTACTGCCACTGCATTGCCCGTGTAAATATATTATATTTATTTTGTATCATTCTATATTTGTTACTATATTTTCTGCTTTTAAGTCACACACACACACACACACACACACACACACACACACACACACACACACACACACACACACACACACAGTTGATGTGTTTCCAGTCAGATTCCTCCTTCATTCTCTTCAGCTCTTTGTTTCCTGGTTCCTTTCCTTTATTTCAGAGGAGTTTCTTCAGTTCTCTGCACGTCAGTCGTCTCTGTGGAGAAATTGAGGATGTAAATTAGTCGACAGGTGAGTTTCCGGAAATCTGATAGTGAAGCTAAATAAAGAAATAAAGACGCGCAGGAACATGAACAACTCCAACCTGTGAGCGAAGCTAGAGACTCTGAAGAAACTTTACACTGCTCTGGAGAAACACTGAGGCGATCACGACATTCACTACTGATAATACAAATGATGATAATAAAAATAGAGTTAATAATAATAATCAAGGATGATGATCATAAAAATAATAGAAGTGAGAATAATAATACAACTAATAATAATTATAAAATGTTAATATTAACAATAATAATAATAGTGATAATAATAATAATATGAATAATAATATATTTAATTTGTGTTTTTCTTAAACTAAACTAGTAAGAATATTATTATACTAAAATATGGGTAACACTTTACAACAAAGCGTGTGTGTAATTGCATGTTTGTTTGGTTTCTGTGTGTGTATATATGTACATGTATTTGTGTGTACATATGTTGCGTGATTGTGTGTGTGTGTATGTATATGTGTGATTGTATTTGTATGTGCATATACTGTATGTATGTGTGTCAATGTGTATATGTATGTGTCGCATATATATATATGTGTGTGTATATATTAGTGTATATATGTATGTATATGTCTGTGTATTTGTGTGTGTATATATATGTGCACGTTTATTTATGTGTGCTTCTGTGTGTATATGTATGTGTGTGTGCATATATATATATATATATATATATATATATATATTTATATATGTGTGTGTGTGAGATTGTTTTTGTGTGTGTATATATATGTATATGTGTGTGTCTGTGTATTTATATATATATATGTGTGTGTGTATATATGTATATGTGTGTGCGAGTGTTAGTGTATATACATATATGTGTGTATATATGTATGTGTGATTGTGTGTGTATACATGTGTGCATGTGAATATAGTATATGTATATGTGTGAGTGTATGTCTGTGTATTTGTGTGTGTGATTGTGCACATGTGTGTGTGTATGTTTGTATATATATACATTAAGTAAGTATATGTATGAGGTAAATACGTGAGTGTGTGTATATATGTATATGTGTGTGTATATATATATATATATATATACAGTAAGTATGTGTGTGTGTATATATATATATGTGTAGTAAATACGTGCGTGTGTATATATGTGTGTGTATATATCTGTTTGATTGCATGTGTATACATGTGTGTGTGTGAACATGCATATGTGTGAGTGTGTGTCTGTGTATTTGTGTGATTGTGTATATGTGTGGGTGTAATGTGTATATATATTTATATATGTGTGTGTGTGTGTGTATATATGTGTGATTGCGTGTGTATACAAGTGTGCGTGTGAATATATGTATATGTGATTGTGTGTGTGTGTGATTGTGTGTGTGTTGGCTGGTCAGACGGGACTTTCTGCAGGATCTATATTGAGTGTCATCAGATCTCCAGCAGAATCAGTCGTCCTGAAACAGGAAGTGACAGAAATCAATCCTCATCTGCTGGATTATTCATGAGCGTCTGTGAGCTCATTATTCAGCAGCACTTTCTGTTTCTGCCTCCACAACTGAACAACCTGACATTAATACACAATAAACACACAGGCAACACAAAACACAACACAAATGCACACTGATTAATGTCGATCGACCAGCTTGATGGATCAACTGAACATCTAATATTGACATCATAAAAATCCTGTAATGGAGTTTTGATGCTAATGTTAACACTGCAAATCTGCTGTCAGAGAGTTTCTCTCATTTCTAATCTAAACATCTCAAAACTCTTAAATCAAGAAGCATTTCTAGACAAAAGACATCATTTTCAAAACATTTCATCTTGTTTTCAGAAATTATGAGTCAAAATTAAAAGAGTTTTTCCTTAAAACAAGCAAAATAATCTTGTTTTTGCTTTAAATTTAATTTATTTGACTTTCCCCCAGGGGCGACACAGTGGCTCAGTGGTTAGAACTGTGGCCTCACAGCATGAAGGTCTCTGGTTTGAGTCCCAGCTGGGTCAGTGTGTGTTTCTGTGTGGAGTTTGCATGTTCTCCCCGTGTTGGCGTGGGTTTCCTCCGGGTGCTCCGGTTTCCCCCACAGTCCAAACACATGCGCTATAGGGGAATTGATCAACTAAACTGGCCGTAGTGTATGAGTGTGTGTGAATGAGTGTGTATGGGTGTTTCCAAGTACTGGGTTGCAGCTTGAAGGGCATCCGCTGTGTAAAACATAAAACATATGCTGGAATAGTTGGCGGTTCATTCCGCTGTGGTGACCCCAGATGAATAAAGGGTCTATATCTAAGAAAATGACTGACTGACCTCATTGGCAGGTTATTTAACCTTTTATTTCATGAAATGTTCTCCTGTTATTGAAGTGTTGCAGGAGTTCCCTTTATTCCACTCTCACACACACACACACACAGCCCTAGAGTTTATAGCGCTGCAGAAGACGTGATGTTTGCTCTGTCAGTGTGTGAGGAACTCAGTTATTCTGACAGCAGGATTATTCTGTAAATGAGGAGCGGATCAATAAAACCACACACACACACACACACACACACACTCACAGACAAACAGAATCAATGGTGTGGTGAATTATCCTGAAGATGTCTGAGTTACACAACTTTTATACACACTCATTAAAGGTTTTATTAACGTCTCCTTTCTCTGTGCTGGAATGTTTGCTTTTAGTTTTAGTTTAGTTTTATTCATTCACACACACACACACACACACACACACACACACACACACACACACACACACGCGCGCACACACACACACACACACACACACACATATATAGAACATTTCACACAGAGTCAACCAGAACATTACAGCAAATTAAACAATAGCAATGAAATAAAAACTAAAATAACACACACACACACACACACTGTTGGAATCCAAGTAAATTTTCATTTATATATGAGCAATGTCAGCATTATGGATGAGACATTTACAGTAAAAACTCAAACGATAAATTGACAGAGAAAGTCTGTTAACATTATACTGAAACATCTGGTTATTTTTTCCAGAACAACTTACCACAGAATTAAGGGACCAGAAAAAGATCAATCTGTGATCATGTTTTGTACTTTAAATGAGGAAAATAAACATGCGTTATGGATGTGACTAAAAAAGTGTGTGAGTTTACAGTCTACAACACACTTTGTAGGAATTCTGTGAATTAAACCGCACAACCCAAATGAAATGATGCTAATCTGAAGGAGAAGAGTCACTCACTATAGAACAAACATGATTGATTATATTTAATTGAATATTTTCACATTTCTGAGATGTGTTATGAATGAGACTGATGTGAAAATGCCACTTGTGTGACTTTGTCAATATTTTAATCTATTATATTTGATTAGAGACAGTTTTGAGTATTTCTATACTGCAAAACACTTGTTTACACACACAAAAACAAGTTCCTGTATTTTGGTGAAATGTCTGTTTTTTCATGGTAAGGTTGACATTTGCATGGAATTACTCTTATATTTATTTATTTAACCTGATAAAAACTCTTTGAGATCAAACATCTCATTTACAAGGGTGACCTGGCCAAGAGATCCACAACACACGACTTAGAATATTATTAAAATAATATTAATAATGAATAAACGTAAAGATAATATTAAATACAGTTTAGTTATTCAGATATACCACATTACAATATCATTCATGTGTCAGATGTTCATCCTCATGATTCCTGTTACTAAACACACTTAAATAAGAGGGAAAGGAAGTAAACATTCAAATTATATATATAAATCTATACACATAGACAGATATAGATGATTTAAGTGTGATATGTGCATTGTGGACTGCTTTAACTCATTCATTTATTTATTTTTTTGGTTTAGTCCCTTTCTGGTGTCGCCACAGCGGAATGAACCGCTAATTTATCCAGCATATGTTTTACACAGCGGATGCCCTTTCAGCTGCAACCCAGTACTGAGAAACATCCATAAACACTGGAGAAACCGGAGCACCAGGAGGAAACCCACACCAACACGGGGAGAGCATGCAAACTCCACACAGAAACACCAACTGACCCAGCTGGGACTCAAACCAGAGACCTTCTTACTGTGAGGTGATTGTGCTACCCATTGCACTGTTTTAACTGTATAATATAAATAAAAACATGTATTCACAGATAAGTGTCTTTATAGGAGACAGAAAGCATAACTATATTCCTGTACTGGACTGTTTATGACTATAAAACAGGCAGAAACTGATGATCGAGCTCTTCAAGTAGAGGTTTGATCATATTGATCGCTACCAATAACCGTAAATAATCATCATTAGATCGAAAGAGAGAGTTTTATGCTCTATTAGCGCTGTTAGAGCAGAGCGCAGATTAAACATGTTGATTTATGCACACCCCCGCGCGATGATTGGACGCGGCCATCGAAGCCCCGCCCCCGCCCGGCTGGAGTTTCATGGCAGTCCAATCTCATACACACTCGCGTGAATCCGCGCAGAAACACACACACACATACACATACACACACACACACACACGCGCGCGCGCGCGGGTTTTGATCTGGAGTGTGTGTTGCTGATTTCTGATGGATGATGGATGTGCAGGACTGTGGAGGAGTGATTCTCACCGCGTTTCATTCATTCAGGACACACGCAGATGATGAGCAGAAACACACAGCAGCAGACAACAGGTCAGACACGCACGCACGCACACATTATATATATATATATATATATATATATATATATATATATATATATATATATATATATATATATATATATATAAACACACTTTAAACATAGCATACACATAACTTCTCATGTTTAGCATGCAAACTCATATATATACACACACACTCATATATACACACACTCATATATATACACACACACTCATATATACACACACTCATTTATATACACACACACTCATATATACACACAAGGATGAGCAAAAATACAATGAAATGTATTTAAAAAACAAAAATACTAATACCTCCATTTTTCATGCATCAAAATAACCTAGATTACCGCAGCCACAAATGAATCAAGATAAAACACTGTATTTAGTATTTTGAAAATACTTTTATAATGGAGCAGAACATTCACGATTTCACAGTAAGTTAGACGGTATTGATCTCACTGCTATAAAATAAGTTCTTTTAAAATGTCTGGGTAAAAAAAACTAAACCTTTTCCCCCTTGTGTGTGACTGTATAGACTGGGCTATTATTAAATATTAGAGTCTCATATACTGCATTGTGCCACTTTAGTGAAGTGTATTTATAAGCTAATGTAGAGAGGATCACGTGTTTATGAATGCTTGCGGCTGGTCCTGCATTATCCAGTTTATGATTCACCAATCAGACGATTCCTAAGCCACTATAAACACACTCAGTTCCATATATCAGCCATCTTTGTTTTGAAGAATCCCCCCTTCCACCTCTACTCCTCCTCCTTTCCTAGATGGGTGGCACCCAGTGGTTAGCACTGTCGCCTCACAGTAAGAACGTCACTGGTTCTAGTCTTTACCAAGCCATGCAGCTTAAGTTAATTGACTAATCCAAATCAGCACCATAGACATGCTCCTAGTCAGTAGTTATCTCTTAAGAGCGATCACTATCTGTTCATGAGCTACTACAGCAGGGGAGTTCTCCAGATCTACCTGAACTCAAACTCCCCTCTCGCCCTGCAAACTGGAGGGAGCCCCGGACTCAAGGATCTCATAAGGTCAGTGCTCTCTCCTGGAACAGCATGCCAAACACACTTTATAATCAATCATCAGCTCAGTGTGAACTCTTGAAACATCTTTCCTCTTGATGAACTATGAAGAGCACCAGCTATGAAGTCTATGAATCAGTCCAGAAGGATTGTAGGAATGGGCCCTGTAGGATTTGTGTGTTGTTTGTCTTGTTTTCTTAGCATCTACATCAGCAATGCATCTAAAACTACAGTTATTTGTGAAAACAGAATGAGCAAGCATCAATCCGAGGCCATATTTACATGAAGTCATCATGTAGACTTGCAGAAGTATTTGAAAAATACTAAATACAATATTAATATTAATTATTAATCAATATTAATACTAAAGACACTGAAGTGTTTTAATACAAACTCTTCCCTCATTTTCATAAAGCCCGTCAAATATAAACGCCACAATGCTGTTCTGGGTTTAAAATGCGGATTAGAAATGCATATATCATAAATACTGCCCATCCCTGTATACACATACACTCATAGACACACAGATGCACACACTTACACACACACACACACACACGTTGTTTTCCTGTTTGTTTGTTTGTGTTGTAGTTTTGAATGTGTGTAATGAATAATGTCACTCATCGAGTTGTGTTTCATATCTGAGTGCTGTATTACTCCTGCTTCAGGTGTTCAGTGTGCTGTTGTGTTGTAAATCAGCAGCGTTTGCACACACACACACACACACACACACACACACACAGTATGACATTCGATCATGCATTTGCATCTGTTTTGCAGTGTGATGAGTTTGTTCTGTAGAAGAGTTTGATCCTGTATGATTCACTGTGATCTTCAAATATTAGCACAGCACACACACACACACACACACACACCTGATCATATTCATATACAGCCTGACGTTTCCTGTTCCTCATGCAAAGCGCTCCAACACACACACACACACACTACTGCACGCTCAACAGTTTCTGTGTTATCCCAGCATGCTTCAGTGATGTCATCAGGGTCAGCCGGTGATGGGACGCTCTCCACTCATGTGTGTGTGTGTGTGTGTGTGTTAGATTGAGGATTAGAGCTGAGTTCTGGAGAAGAATCTGATGATGATGATGATGTGTGTGTGTGTGTGTGTGTGTGTGTGTGTGTGTGTGTGTGTGTGATTGGGGAGTGAAGGCCCTCTTCAGTGAGGATCTGATGAGTGTTTGTGTTTCTGTGGCAGTTTTTCCCAGAGCTGCTGTGGCTTTGCTGGATCTGGTGTGTGTGTGTGTGTGTGTGTGTTTGTGTGTGTGTGTGTGTGTGAACGGCAGATGTGTTGTAGATTTAAAGCAATATATTTTTAAGATCTTGACACAGTCAGTGATGAATGTGTGGCAGATGACTGACTGTATCAGTTACACACACACACACACACACACCCACCCTCTCTCTCATATACACACATACATATGCCATCAGTCAACACACACACACAGACAATTATGTACTGCATACACGCATACATAAGCATATATGCACACACACACAAACACACACACACACTGTCTCATACACACATACACATCCCATCAGTCGAGACACACACACAGACACACAGCTGTTGTTCAGAGGTCATGTTGTATCCTCCTCTGAAGTGACATAATTCACGCAGGCTGACAACTCCATTGTGTGTGTGTGTGTGTGCGTGTGTGTGTGTGTGTGTGGGTTTTGACTAACAGCACGTGGAATTGTGTGTGTTTGCCTCATCATTTCAGTCAGCGCTCTGTCTGCTTCACAAAGAGAAGTCCTGAAGCTTGTGTGTGTGTCCGTGTGTGTGAGTGTATGTATGTATGTGTGTTTGTTAACATGCGTGTGTGTGTGTGTGTGTGTGTGTGTGTGTGTGAGTAAGAGAGTGTCTGTATGTGTGTGACTATTCTAGTCATGTACAGTATGTTATATCAAACGTAATTATATACAATAGATAATAGTCAGGGTGGCATGGTGGCGCAGTGGGAATCGCTGTGGCCTCACAGCAAGAAGGTCGCTGGTTTGAGTCTCGGCTGGGTCAGTTGGTGTTTCTGTTTGGAGTGCTCTGGTTTCCCCCACAGTCCAAACACATGCGCTATAGGGGAATTGATCAACTACATTGGCCGTAGTGTATGAGTGTGTGAATGAGTGTGTATGGGTGTTTCCCAGTACTGGGTTGCAGCTGGAAGGGCATCCGCTGTGTAAAACATTTGCAGTAGTTGGCGGTTCATTCCGCTGTGGCGATTCCTGATGAATAGGGGCCTAAGCGGAAGGAAAATGAATGAATGAATAATTTGTCTATTAATATTTCTATAATTCTGCATGTGTGTTTTACTTCATTTCTGTAATTCTGCATGTGTGTTTTATTTCATTTCTATAATTCTGCATGTGTGTTTTATTTCATTTCTATAATTCTGCATGTGTGTTTTATTTCATTTGAGTTTTTCAGGTAAGCTCAAACACGAGACTCTAGTACAAATATGATGTGCTGTTCATAACTGCACTTCCTCTGATATTAATCCAGTGATTGTTCTAGAAATGTCTGATTCTCTGCTTTGATTGTGTTCAGTGTCAGCTTCTTCCTCTGTAAGTGTCCAGTATGTGCTGCTGTATGTAAATAATCTCTGTTTATTCATCTGTAATGCGGATACTGTGACCTGCAGGATGTAGATCGGCATCAAAACACAAGACTGTGATCAAGATGTTCATATTATTAACATGAAACAGAATTATTGAACAGTTTGAGCTTCTAGAAATCTGGTTTTCTCTGACTAAAACTAGACTAGATTTGGTTTTCTCTGACTAAAACTAGACTAGATTTGGGTTTCTCTGACTAAAACTAGACTAGATTTGGGTTTCTCTGACTAAAACTAGACTAGATTTGGGTTTCTCTGACTAAAACTAGACTAGATTTGGGTTTCTCTGACTAAAACTAGACTAGATTTGGGTTTCTCTGACTAAAACTAGACTAGATTTGGGTTTCTCTGACTAAAACTAGACTAGATTTGGGTTTCTCTGACTAAAACTAGACTAGATTTGGGTTTCTCTGACTAAAACTAGACTAGATTTGGGTTTCTCTGACTAAAACTAGACTAGATTTGGGTTTCTCTGACTAAAACTAGACTAGATTTGGTTTTCTCTGACTAAAACTAGACTAGATTTGGGTTTCTCTGACTAAAACTAGACTAAATTTGGTTTTCTCTGACTAAAACTAGACTAGATTTGGGTTTCTCTGACTAAAACTAGACTAGATTTGGTTTTCTCTGACTAAAACTAGACTAGATTTGGTTTTCTCTGACTAAAACTAGACTAGATTTGGGTTTCTCTGACTAAAACTAGACTAGATTTGGGTTTCTCTGACTAAAACTAGACTAGATTTGAGTTTCTCTGACTAAAACTAGACTAGATTTGGGTTTCTCTGACTAAAACTAGACTAAATTTGGTTTTCTCTGACTAAAACTAGACTAGATTTGGGTTTCTCTGACTAAAACTAGACTAGATTTGGGTTTCTCTGACTAAAACTAGACTAGATTTGGGTTTCTCTGACTAAAACTAGACTAGATTTGGGTTTCTCTGACTAAAACTAGACTAGATTTGGGTTTCTCTGACTAAAACTAGACTAGATTTGGGTTTCTCTGACTAAAACTAGACTAGATTTGGGTTTCTCTGACTAAAACTAGACTAGATTTGGGTTTCTCTGACTAAAACTAGACTAGATTTGGGTTTCTCTGACTAAAACTAGACTAGATTTGGGTTTCTCTGACTAAAACTAGACTAGATTTGGTTTTCTCTGACTAAAACTAGACTAGATTTGGGTTTCTCTGACTAAAACTAGACTAAATTTGGTTTTCTCTGACTAAAACTAGACTAGATTTGGGTTTCTCTGACTAAAACTAGACTAGATTTGGTTTTCTCTGACTAAAACTAGACTAGATTTGGTTTTCTCTGACTAAAACTAGACTAGATTTGGGTTTCTCTGACTAAAACTAGACTAGATTTGGGTTTCTCTGACTAAAACTAGACTAGATTTGAGTTTCTCTGACTAAAACTAGACTAGATTTGGGTTTCTCTGACTAAAACTAGACTAAATTTGGTTTTCTCTGACTAAAACTAGACTAGATTTGGGTTTCTCTGACTAAAACTAGACTAGATTTGGGTTTCTCTGACTAAACTAGACTAGATTTGGGTTTCTCTGACTAAAACTAGACTAAATTTGGTTTTCTCTGACTAAAACTAGACTAGATTTGGGTTTCTCTGACTAAAACTAGACTAGATTTGGTTTTCTCTGACTAAAACTAGACTAGATTTGGTTTTCTCTGACTAAAACTAGACTAGATTTGGGTTTCTCTGACTAAAACTAGACTAGATTTGGGTTTCTCTGACTAAAACTAGACTAGATTTGGGTTTCTCTGACTAAAACTAGACTAGATTTGGGTTTCTCTGACTAAAACTAGACTAGATTTGGGTTTCTCTGACTAAAACTAGACTAAATTTGGGTTTCTCTGACTAAAACTAGACTAGATTTGGGTTTCTCTGACTAAAACTAGACTAGATTTGGGTTTCTCTGACTAAAACTAGACTAAATTTGGTTTTCTCTGACTAAAACTAGACTAGATTTGGGTTTCTCTGACTAAAACTAGACTAGATTTGGGTTTCTCTGACTAAAACTAGACTAGATTTGGGTTTCTCTGACTAAAACTAGACTAGATTTGGGTTTCTCTGACTAAAACTAGACTAAATTTGGTTTTCTCTGACTAAAACTAGACTAGATTTGGGTTTCTCTGACTAAAACTAGACTAGATTTGGTTTTCTCTGACTAAAACTAGACTAGATTTGGTTTTCTCTGACTAAAACTAGACTAGATTTGGGTTTCTCTGACCAAAACTAGACTAGATTTGGGTTTCTCTGACTAAAACTAGCCTAGATTTGGGTTTCTCTGACTAAAACTAGACTAGATTTGGTTTTCTTTGACTAAAACTAGACTAGATTTGGTTTTCTTTGACTAAAACTAGACTAGATTTGGTTTTCTTTGACTAAAACTAGACTAGATTTGGTTTTCTTTGACTAAAACTAGACTAGATTTGGTTTTCTTTGACTAAAACTAGACTAGATTTGGTTTTCTTTGACTAAAACTAGACTAGATTTGGTTTTCTTTGACTAAAACTAGACAAAGCTTCTTGATTTAAGAACTATTTTAAATGTGGACTAGAAACAAGACAAGAACTCTAAGTAAGAGCCTTATTTAGCAGTGTACAGAAGGCATTAGAGTGAGATTGTGTTGGTGTTAAAGCATGTAAAGCAGTGCAGTTTTGAGCTGATCTGAGAACAGTTGATGCTCATCAATGCCGTCGGTCCACATTCCAGCCGACGGGAATAAAGACGGAAGAGCAGTAGAAATACAGACAGAAAGTCCAGCGTTTGCATACGGACAGTCATGAGAGCTTCCAGAAACAGAGATAGCCTCGGCCTGCACAGGTAAAGACTGAGATTACTACAGTAAACCAGCCTCAGAGCTGTATTTCATCAGGAAGAGTCTGTAAACTGCTGCTGATTTACTTGACTGTATGCGGCTGATCCTGGAACTGTGGCTTCATTTTTGTTTGTTTTGAGTAATAACACAAATAATTTCAAGTTATCTCTAAAAACATGTTTGGGTGTGTATTTAGAGACATTTTGTTTTAAATATTAATTTGAGACTTGGACCTACAGTATGTTTGACAGTCTCTGCCTTCTGAATTATACTACTGAACTAACAATACTGGATTCTAATTTTCAGCTTTTTTGTGTTTACTCTAGTAAACATTTGTATGAAACATCTATTTTCTGTCTTATTCATAAATTCAGTATTAAAAAACACATTTAGGGCGTTTATTTAGTGTACCATCAACTCTTTTATTGTCAACTATGTTATCGTTAACTGTTTTATTGTCAACTCTATTGTCGTGAACTCTGTTACCATCAACTCTATTATCATCAACTCTGTTATCCTCAACTCTGTTATCTTCAACTCTGTTATCATCAACTCTGATATTGTCAACTCTGTTATTGTCAACTCTATTATCATCAACTCTGTTATTGTCAACTCTATTATCATCAACTCTGATATTGTCAACTCTATTATCATCAACTCTGTTATTGTCAACTCTATTATCATCAACTCTGTTATTGTCAACTCTATTATCATCAACTCTGTTATTGTCAACTCTATTATCATCAACTCTGTTATTGTCAACTCTATTATCATCAACTCTGATATTGTCAACTCTATTATCATCAACTCTGTTATCATCAACTCTATTATCTTCAACTCTGTTATCGTCAACTCTGTTATCATCAACTCTGATATTGTCAACTCTGTTATCATCAACTCTAATAACGTCAACTCTATTGATGTCAACTCTATTATCATCAACTCTGTTATTGTCAACTCTATTATCATCAACTCTGTTATCATCAACTCTATTATCTTCAACTCTGTTATCCTCAACTCTGTTATCGTCAACTCTGTTATCATCAACTCTGATATTGTCAACTCTGTTATCATCAACTCTGATATTGTCAACTCTATTATCTTCAACTCTGTTATTGTCAACTCTGTTATCATCAACTCTGTTATTGTCAACTCTATTATCATCAACTCTGTTATTGTCAACTCTATTATCTTTAACTCTATTATCATCAACTCTGATATTGTCAACTCTATTATCATCAACTCTGTTATTGTCAACTCTATTATCATCAACTCTGTTATTGTCAACTCTATTATCATCAACTCTGTTATTGTCAACTCTATTATCATCAACTCTGATATTGTCAACTCTATTATCATCAACTCTGTTATCATCAACTCTATTATCTTCAACTCTGTTATCGTCAACTCTGTTATCATCAACTCTGATATTGTCAACTCTGTTATCATCAACTCTAATAACGTCAACTCTATTGATGTCAACTCTATTATCATCAACTCTGTTATTGTCAACTCTATTATCATCAACTCTGTTATCATCAACTCTATTATCTTCAACTCTGTTATCCTCAACTCTGTTATCGTCAACTCTGTTATCATCAACTCTGATATTGTCAACTCTGTTATCATCAACTCTGATATTGTCAACTCTATTATCATCAACTCTGTTATTGTCAACTCTGTTATCATCAACTCTGTTATTGTCAACTCTATTATCATCAACTCTGTTATTGTCAACTCTATTATCTTTAACTCTATTATCATCAACTCTAATAACGTCAACTCTATTGATGTCAACTCTATTATCATCAACTCTATTATCTTCAACTCTGTTATCCTCAACTCTGTTATCGTCAACTCTGATATTGTCAACTCTGTTATCATCAACTCTATTATCATCAACTCTATTATCTTCAACTCTGTTATCGTCAACTCTATTATCATCAACTCTGTTATCGTCAACTCTATTATCTTCAACTCTATTATCGTCAACTCTGTTATCCTCAACTCTGTTATTGTCAACTCTATTATCATCAACTCTGTTATTGTCAACTCTGTTATCATCAACTCTGTTATCGTCAACTCTATTATCATCAACTCTGTTATCGTCAACTCTGTTATCGTCAACTCTGTTATCGTCAACTCTGTTATCCTCAACTCTGTTATCGTCAACTCTATTATCTTCAACTCTATTATCGTCAACTCTGTTATCCTCAACTCTGTTATCCTCAACTCTGTTATCCTCAACTCTGTTATCGTCAACTCTATTATCTTCAACTCTATTATCGTCAACTCTGTTATCCTCAACTCTGTTATCGTCAACTCTATTATCTTCAACTCTATTATCGTCAACTCTGTTATCCTCAACTCTGTTATCGTCAACTCTATTATCTTCAACTCTATTATCGTCAACTCTGTTATCCTCAACTCTGTTATCGTCAACTCTATTATCTTCAACTCTGTTATCCTCAACTCTGTTATCCTCAACTCTGTTATCCTCAACTCTATTATCTTCAACTCTATTATCTTCAACTCTGTTATCGTCAACTCTGTTATCATCAACTCTATTATCTTCAACTCTGTTATCGTCAACTCTGTTATCCTCAACTCTGTTATCGTCAACTCTATTATCTTCAACTCTGTTATCGTCAACTCTGTTATCCTCAACTCTGTTATCGTCAACTCTATTATCTTCAACTCTGTTATCTTCAACTCTGTTATCCTCAACTCTGTTATCATCAACTCTATTATCTTCAACTCTATTATCTTCAACTCTGTTATCTTCAACTCTGTTATCCTCAACTCTGTTATCTTCAACTCTGTTATCCTCAACTCTGTTATCTTCAACTCTGTTATCCTCAACTCTGTTATCGTCAACTCTATTATCTTCAACTCTGTTATCTTCAACTCTGTTATCCTCAACTCTGTTATCTTCAACTCTGTTATCCTCAACTCTGTTATCGTCAACTCTATTATCTTCAACTCTGTTATCTTCAACTCTGTTATCCTCAACTCTGTTATCGTCAACTCTGATATTGTCAATTCTGTTATCGTCAACTCTGTTATCTTCAACTCTATTATCTTCAACTCTGTTGTAACAGAGTCTCACATTTTAATAACAGAATCAAATGTTCACTATATCACATTTAAGCTTTAGCATTATTTAAATTAATAATTGATTCAGTTGAAGGCATTTTGTTGTAAATTATTCCAGTTTAAGAATAATAAATGAATGAATGTAAAATGCCAGAAATTAACCCACAGTACAGGAATGAGCCGTATATTTCTGAAGAACTGGATTATATGTTGAAGTGAGCGATATCGTCATCGTAAACCGTGTTTGTTTTGGAGGAAATGATGTGTGTTAAAATATTTGTTGGATCTCAGATTGGATCAAAATGTAAAGCAGTTCTGTTTGTTTTGTGTATGTTACTTTTCATATTTACTCAGAT
>NC_079458.1:384349-431849 GCF_903798145.1 Danio aesculapii
CAGCTTCAGACAGGGATATGCTGTAGCTGTGCTGTTCTGCTGGAGAATATGCTCAATATGGATTATTAATGCTCAGTATGATCAGTCATTACATTATCAAGGTAAACGTTCTGTTGTGCAGCATTTTGTTTATCTTTAATTTATTTGTTAATTTATAAGTCATTGATTATTGGCATTTTTAACTCAGATACACATTGAAATGGGATTTAGAGAAATAAAATACAGCAAGTGTCAGTTTTGTTACGCAGTTATTTATAAACGTTTGATACGCTGGATAAATGCAAATAGGAAATTATATAATGAAAGCATTCATTCATTTTCCTTCAGCTTAGTCCCTTTATTAATCAGGGGCCGACACAGCAGAATTAACCACCAACTTATCCAGCATATGTTTTACACAGTGGATGCAACCCAACACTGGGAAACACCCACACACACTTCGGCCAATGTAGTTAATCAATTCCCCAATAGTGCATGTGTTTGGACTGTGGGGGAAACCGGAGGAAACCCACACCAACACGGGGAGAACATGCAAACTCCACACAGAAACACAAACTCATCGAGCCGAGGCTCAAACCAGTGACCTTCTTGCTGTGAGGCGATTGTGCTACCCACTGCGCCACCCCGTCACCAAAAACAAAATATTTTATATTAACCTAAATAAATAAATATATATGATATATAAATGGGGCAGCACGGTGGTGCAGTGGTTAGCACTGTGGTCTCACAGTAAGAAGGTCACTGGTTCGAGCTCCGGCTGGGTCAGTTGGTGTTTCTGTGTGGAGTTTGCATGTTCTCCCCGTGTTATAATATGTGCTGCAGCTGAACAGTCCAGCTCTGTGCTCCTCAGTCTGAGCTCTTCCTCATCAGCTTTGCTTGTAATTCGACTCAAAGGTATTTTTAGCCTCCAGATGTTTCTCTTTAAGACTCGGGGAGGAAAAACGCCAGCGTTCCTGATGGATTCATGATAGTTTTTGCCTCCCGGAGACTCAAAAACAGACCTGTACGCCAACATTAGAGATGCGGAGATGGCGACGCCTGATTGGCTGAAATCGGCGACCTCCTGAAACGTTTGCGTTTGAATGTTGAGATGGATTTGTTTGTGTTCCTGCAGGAGTGAGCTCATGATTTCTGCATGTCTCCAGCACATGTTTTGAGTTTATTTTCACTCAGATCTGACCTATATACATGATGGGGGGGCGCCAGACGATTACAAAACCCTCATTAGAATGTATAGATTACTATAGGCTAACTATAGAAAACTCGACTGTGAGTTATGTCATTAATAATATACATAATATACAGCAGCGCTGCACAATATATCCAGAAATGATTGTTATTGTGACAATAGTATATGCAAATATCGCAGAGAGGTGTATTAAATGTAAAATAAAGTGCACAGAAATGTTTATGCACATTTGATCAATCAGAGTTAAGAAAGGTTTATTAGATTAGAGAATTATCATTTATTATCTCTTCATTTCAGTATAATTATCAAACAAATAAAGTTTTTTAGTTTGAAAAGCTAATTAAAATGATAATAATAAATAACTGAAATAACGTTACTGCAATACTCCAGATATTTCGTATTTCCCCAATACCGCGCAGCCCTGATGTACTATGTGTTTCCATCCACCTACTTTATGCACAGTTTGGGATATTTAAACAAACCTCTTAATGAATCCTTCATGTGCTGATGAACACAACTGAGGAGGATCCACTTTATCTGATGATGACTGTTTTGTGTCAACTCCAGTGTGTGTCACTGTGTGTGTGAAAGAATGTAAAGGCTGATGGAGAGATTAAAGCGTGGTGTGAAGTGTGTGTGTGTGTGTGCTTATAAAGTGCTGGTGGTCAAACACACATCTGGAAATAGTTCAGCTGGATTACACTGATCCAGGATCAGCCCAGAGGAAGAAGAGCTGACAACTGAGGAGGCGATGGACAGATAATGACCAGAGAGAGAGAGAGAGAGGATAGAGATAAAATAAATAATAATAACATTAATTAATAAAAACTGAAGAAGTCATCTCGCACATGTTACACTGATGTAGAAAGTCAAGAACAAAGATAAACAGAGAGGTGGACAAGTGGAGCAGTGGGTGGAGACACACACACACACACAAATGCACACACACAAGCATGCACGCACTCACACACACTCACACACACACACACACACACACACACACACACACACACACACACACACACACACACACACACACACACACACACACACACACACACACACACTTTAAAGAGCCTCTATTTTGCATTATAAAGGGCATATTTTGGTTTTGGGGGTCTCCAACATCAGGCTGATCTTCATGCAGGGTCAAAAACACAGTCATGGTCTTATAATCTGAATTTATTTTACCTCATTATCCCAGCGACTGCCATTTTAATTCGTTCAGCGATTCATTTGTTCCCAAACCCCTCCTTACGCGATGCTAATATGCGCTGATTGGACCGATGACTCAGTGTGTTGTGATTGGTCGACAGCGTTCAGCGCGAGAAATGCCCACCCTGGCTTATTGAAGTAGCCATAGCACACAGAGCCAACACTCCCGTTTTTCTGAGGAGTCGCCCGTATTAAATTCTCCCGGGTTTGCGCACACACAAATGGGCGGGGCTTTAGTTTCATATCCACGTCATGCCAAAATGGCTAAAGACTCGTTATCAAGACGATTCATTTAAAGCACTATGAGTCGACTCTTTTCTAAATTAATTAATTGTTTTAAACACTGTCCACATTCAGATTTAAGCCTTAGCTGGATATTTCACTTCAGTTAGAGCTGTGTTACACACTACATGAAGATCATTCTCAAAGACCCACAATAGGGGCTCTTTAAAACACTTGCACACACTCTAACAGGCTATAACTTATACAAACACACTCGCGCACATGCACACACACAAACTCTAAAACAATAACACACACACACACATGCAAAGGACACACACAGGAAGAGGAAATCCTCTGGTCTTTCTCTCGTCCCTCTCTCTGTCTCTCGTTCATCCACCTCTCTCTCTCCTCTCGTTCGTCCCTCCCTCTCTCATCCCTCTATCTCGTTTGTCCGCCTCTTTCTCCTTCTCTCTCTCACACACAGTCTCTCTCGTTCGTCCGCCCCTCTCTCTCTCTGGTCTTGCTCTGCGCTGAGAGTGTTCAGTAGTGCGTGTGTGTGGTGGAGTCAGTACAGGACCTGAAGGAGAGCACCAACACACTGCTCTGCTGAATGAGCTTAGCCTGTGGACTGATGGAGTGTGTACAGGACCTGATTGAGGCCATCAGCTGGACTGCTCAGTGTTTGCTTTTGCTGTCTGGAGGAGTATAAGTCTGATCAACACAGTGAGTCTCTCAGCCCTGCTGGTTCAGTTTACTGCGAGTCTAGTGCACTTCTGCTGTAGTCTAGTGTACTTCTGCTGTAGTTTAGTGTACTTCTGCTGTAGTCTAGTGCACTTCTGCTGTAGTCTAGTGCACTTCTGCTGTAGTCTAGTGCTCTTCTGCTGTAGTCTAGTGCACTTCTGCTGTAGTCTAGTGTACTTCTGCTGTAGTCTAGTGCTCTTCTGGTGTAGTCTAGTGCTCTTCTGCTGTAGTCTAGTGTACTTCTGCTGTAGTTTAGTGTACTTCTGCTGTAGTCTAGTGTACTTCTGCTGTAGTTTAGTGTACTTCTGCTGTAGTCTAGTGCTCTTCTGCTGTAGTCTAGTGCTCTTCTGCTGTAGTTTAGTGCTCTTCTGCTGTAGTTTAGTGCTCTTCTGCTGTAGTCTAGTGCACTTCTGCTGTAGTCTAGTGTACTTCTGCTGTAGTCTAGTGCTCTTCTGGTGTAGTCTAGTGCTCTTCTGCTGTAGTCTAGTGTACTTCTGCTGTAGTTTAGTGCTATTCTGCTGTAGTCTAGTGCTCTTCTGCTGTAGTCTAGTGTACTTCTGCTGTAGTCTAGTGCTCTTCTGCTGTAGTTTAGTGTACTTCTGCTGTAGTCTAGTGTACTTCTGCTGTAGTCTAGTGCTCTTCTGGTGTAGTCTAGTGCTCTTCTGCTGTAGTTTAGTGTACTTCTGCTGTAGTCTAGTGTACTTCTGCTGTAGTTTAGTGCTCTTCTGCTGTAGTCTAGTGTACTTCTGCTGTAGTCTAGTGCTCTTCTGCTGTAGTTTAGTGTACTTCTGCTGTAGTCTAGTGTACTTCTGCTGTAGTCTAGTGCTCTTCTGGTGTAGTCTAGTGCTCTTCTGCTGTAGTTTAGTGCACTTCTGCTGTAGTCTAGTGCTCCTTAGCTGTAGTTTAGTGCACTTCTGCTGTAGTCTAGTGCTCCTTAGCTGTAGTTTAGTGCTCTTCTGCTGTAGTATAGTGCACTTCTGTTGTAGTTTAGTGCACTTCTGGTGTAGTCTAGTGCTCTTCTGCTGTAGTTTAGTGCTCTTCTGCTGTAGTTTAGTGCTCTTCTGGTGTAGTTTAGTGTACTTCTGCTGTAGTCTAGTGCTCTTCTGCTGTAGTTTAGTGCTCTTCTGGTGTAGTTTAGTGCTCTTCAGGTGTAGTTTAGTGTACTTCTGCTGTAGTCTAGTGCTCTTCTGCTGTCTAGTGCTCTTCTGGTGTAGTTTAGTGTACTTCTGCTGTAGTCTAGTGCTCTTCTGCTGTAGTTTAGTGTTCTTCTAGTTTAGTTTAGTGTTCTTCTCGTTTAGTTTAGTGCTTTTCTAGTTTAGTTTAGTGCTCTTCTAGTTTAGTTTAGGGCTCTTCTGGTTTAGTTTAGTGCTCTTCTGGTTTAGTTTACTGCTCTTCTGGTTTAGTTTAGTGCTCTTCTGGTTTAGTTTAGTGCTCTTCTGGTTTAGTTTAGGGCTCTTCAAGTTTAGTTTATTGCTCTTCTAGTTTAGTTTAGTGCTCTTCAGGTTTAGTTTAGTGCTCTTCTGGTTTAGTTTAGTGCTCTTCTGGTTTAGTGTTCTTCTAGTTTAGTTTAGGGCTCTTCTAGTTTAGTTTAGGGCTCTTCTGGTTTAGTTTAGTGTTCTTCAGGTTTAGTTTAGTGTTCTTCTGGTTTAGTTTAGTGTTCTTCTGGTTTAGTTTAGTGCTCTTCTGGTTTAGTTTAGTGTTCTTCTAGTTTAGTTTAGTGCTCTTCAGGTTTAGTTTAGTGCTCTTCTGGTTTAGTTTAGTGTTCTTCTGGTTTAGTTTAGGGCTCTTCTAGTTTAGTTTAGTGTTCTTCTAGTTTAGTTTAGTGCTCTTCAGGTTTAGTTTAGTGCTCTTCTGGTTTAGTTTAGTGCTCTTCTGGTTTAGTTTAGGGCTCTTCTGGTTTAGTTTAGTGCTCTTCTGGTTTAGTTTAGTGCTCTTCTGGTTTAGTTTAGTGCTTTTCTAGTTTAGTTTAGGGCTTTTCTAGTTTAGTTTAGTGCTCTTCTAGTTTAGTTTAGTGTTCTTCTAGTTTAGTTTAGTGCTCTTCAGGTTTAGTTTAGTGCTCTTCTGGTTTAGTTTAGTGCTTTTCTAGTTTAGTTTAGGGCTCTTCTAGTTTAGTTTAGGGCTCTTCTGGTTTAGTTTAGTGCTCTTCTAGTTTAGTTTAGTGCTCTTCAGGTTTAGTTTAGGGCTTTTCTAGTTTAGTTTAGGGCTCTTCTAGTTTAGTTTAGGGCTCTTCTAGTTTAGTTTAGGGCTCTTCTGGTTTAGTTTAGTGCTCTTCTAGTTTAGTTTAGGGCTTCTCTGGTTTAGTTTAGTGCTCTTCTAGATTAGTGTTCTTCTAGTTTAGTTTAGTGTTCTTCTGGTTTAGTTTAGTGCTCTTCTGGTTTAGTTTAGTGTTCTTCTAGTTTAGTTTAGGGCTCTTCTGGTTTAGTTTAGTGCTCTTCTGGTTTAGTTTAGTGCTCTTCTAGATTAGTGTTCTTCTAGTTTAGTTTAGTGCTCTTCTGGTTTAGTTTAGTGCTCCTCTAGTTTAGTTTAGTGCTCCTCTGGTTTAGTTTAGTGCTCTTCTAGTTTAGTTTAGGGCTCTTCTAGTTTAGTTTTGGGCTCTTCTAGTTTAGTTTATGGCTCTTCTGGTTTAGTTTAGTGCTCTTCTGGTTTAGTTTAGTGCTCTTCAGGTTTAGTTTAGTGCTCCTCTGGTTTAGTTTAGTGCTCTTCTAGTTTAGTTTAGGGCTCTTCTAGTTTAGTTTAGTGCTCTTCTAGTTTAGTTTAGTGCTCTTCTGGTTTAGTTTAGTGTTCTTCTAGTTTAGTTTAGGGCTCTTCTAGTTTAGTTTAGGGCTCTTCTGGTTTAGTTTAGTGTTCTTCTGGTTTAGTTTAGTGCTCTTCTGGTTTAGTTTAGTGTTCTTCTGGTTTAGTTTAGTGCTCTTCTAGTTTAGTTTAGTGTTCTTCTAGTTTAGTTTAGGGCTCTTCTAGTTTAGTTTAGTGCTCTTCTAGTTTAGTTTAGTGTTCTTCTAGTTTAGTTTAGTGCTCTTCTGGTTTAGTTTAGTGTTCTTCTAGTTTAGTTTAGTGCTCCTCTGGTTTAGTTTAGTGCTCTTCTAGTTTAGTTTAGTGTTCTTCTAGTTTAGTTTAGTGCTCTTCTGGTTTAGTTTAGTGCTCTTCTAGTTTAGTTTAGTGTTCTTCTAGTTTAGTTTAGTGCTCTTCTGGTTTAGTTTAGTGCTCTTCTGGTTTAGTTTAGTGCTCTTCTAGTTTAGTTTAGGGCTCTTCTAGTTTAGTTTAGTGCTCTTCTAGTTTAGTTTAGTGTTCTTCTAGTTTAGTTTAGTGCTCTTCAGGTTTAGTTTAGTGCTCCTCTGGTTTAGTTTAGGGCTCTTCTAGTTTAGTTTAGTGCTCTTCTAGTTTAGTTTAGGGCTCTTCTAGTTTAGTTTAGTGCTCTTCTAGTTTAGTTTAGTGTTCTTCTAGTTTAGTTTAGGGCTCTTCTAGTTTAGTTTAGGGCTCTTCTAGTTTAGTTTAGGGCTCTTCTAGTTTAGTTTAGTGCTCTTCTAGTTTAGTTTAGTGCTCTTCTAGTTTAGTTTAGTGCTCTTCTAGTTTAGTTTAGTGTTCTTCTAGTTTAGTTTAGGGCTCTTCTAGTTTAGTTTAGGGCTCTTCTAGTTTAGTTTAGTGCTCTTCTAGTTTAGTTTAGTGTTCTTCTAGTTTAGTTTAGGGCTCTTCTGGTTTAGTTTAGTGCTCTTCTGGTTTAGTTTAGTGTTCTTCTAGTTTAGTTTAGTGCTCTTCTGGTTTAGTTTAGTGTTCTTCTAGTTTAGTTTAGTGCTCCTCTGGTTTAGTTTAGGGCTCTTCTAGTTTAGTTTAATGCTCCTCTGGTTTAGTTTAGTGCTCTTCTAGTTTAGTTTAGGGCTTCTCTGGTTTAGTTTAGTGCTCTTCTAGATTAGTGTTCTTCTAGTTTAGTTTAGTGTTCTTCTAGTTTAGTTTAGGGCTCTTCTAGTTTAGTTTAGGGCTCTTCTAGTTTAGTTTAGGGCTCTTCTAGTTTAGTTTAGTGCTCTTCTAGTTTAGTTTAGTGTTCTTCTAGTTTAGTTTAGGGCTCTTCTGGTTTAGTTTAGTGCTCTTCTGGTTTAGTTTAGTGTTCTTCTAGTTTAGTTTAGTGCTCTTCTGGTTTAGTTTAGTGTTCTTCTAGTTTAGTTTAGTGCTCCTCTGGTTTAGTTTAGGGCTCTTCTAGTTTAGTTTAGTGCTCCTCTGGTTTAGTTTAGGGCTCTTCTAGTTTAGTTTAGGGCTTCTCTGGTTTAGTTTAGTGCTCTTCTAGATTAGTGTTCTTCTAGTTTAGTTTAGTGTTCTTCTAGTTTAGTTTAGGGCTCTTCTAGTTTAGTTTAGTGCTCTTCTAGTTTAGTTTAGTGTTCTTCTAGTTTAGTTTAGGGCTCTTCTGGTTTAGTTTAGTGCTCTTCTGGTTTAGTTTAGTGTTCTTCTAGTTTAGTTTAGGGCTCTTCTGGTTTAGTTTAGTGCTCTTCAGGTTTAGTTTAGTGCTCCTCTGGTTTAGTTTAGTGCTCTTCTAGTTTAGTTTAGGGCTCTTCTAGTTTAGTTTAGTGCTCTTCAGGTTTAGTTTAGTGCTCTTCTAGTTTAGTTTAGTGCTCTTCTAGTTTAGTTTAGGGCTCTTCTAGTTTAGTTTAGTGCTCTTCTAGTTTAGTTTAGTGCTCTTCAGGTTTAGTTTAGTGCTCTTCTAGTTTAGTTTAGTGCTCTTCTAGTTTAGTTTAGGGCTCTTCTAGTTTAGTTTAGTGCTCTTCTAGTTTAGTTTAGTGTTCTTCTAGTTTAGTTTAGTGCTCTTCAGGTTTAGTTTAGTGCTCCTCTGGTTTAGTTTAGTGCTCTTCTAGTTTAGTTTAGGGCTCTTCTAGTTTAGTTTAGTGTTCTTCTAGTTTAGTTTAGTGCTCTTCTGGTTTAGTTTAGTGTTCTTCTAGTTTAGTTTAGTGCTCCTCTGGTTTAGTTTAGGGCTCTTCTAGTTTAGTTTAATGCTCCTCTGGTTTAGTTTAGGGCTCTTCTAGTTTAGTTTAGGGCTTCTCTGGTTTAGTTTAGTGCTCTTCTAGATTAGTGTTCTTCTAGTTTAGTTTAGTGTTCTTCTAGTTTAGTTTAGGGCTCTTCTAGTTTAGTTTAGGGCTCTTCTAGTTTAGTTTAGTGTTCTTCTAGTTTAGTTTAGGGCTCTTCTGGTTTAGTTTAGTGCTCTTCTGGTTTAGTTTAGTGCTCTTCTGGTTTAGTTTAGTGTTCTTCTAGTTTAGTTTAGTGCTCCTCTGGTTTAGTTTAGGGCTCTTCTAGTTTAGTTTAATGCTCCTCTAGTTTAGTTTAGGGCTCTTCTAGTTTAGTTTAGGGCTCTTCTGGTTTAGTTTAGTGTTCTTCTAGTTTAGTTTAGTGCTCTTCTGGTTTAGTTTAGTGTTCTTCTAGTTTAGTTTAGTGCTCCTCTGGTTTAGTTTAGGGCTCTTCTAGTTTAGTTTAATGCTCCTCTAGTTTAGTTTAGGGCTCTTCTAGTTTAGTTTAGTGCTCTTCTAGTTTAGTTTAGTGCTCTTCAGGTTTAGTTTAGTGCTCTTCTAGTTTAGTTTAGGGCTCTTCTGGTTTAGTTTAATGCTCCTCTGGTTTAGTTTAGTGCTCTTCTGGTTTAGTTTAGTGCTCTTCTGGTTTAGTTTAGTGTTCTTCTAGTTTAGTTTAGTGCTCTTCTGGTTTAGTTTAGTGTTCTTCTAGTTTAGTTTAGTGCTCCTCTGGTTTAGTTTAGGGCTCTTCTAGTTTAGTTTAATGCTCCTCTGGTTTAGTTTAGTGCTCCTCTGGTTTAGTTTAGGGCTCTTCTAGTTTAGTTTAATGCTCCTCTGGTTTAGTTTAGTGCTCCTCTGGTTTAGTTCACTGCTCTTCTAATATTAGTGTTGAACTGATCTTTGTGA
Source organism: Danio aesculapii (assembly GCF_903798145.1). Classification (NCBI taxonomy): domain Eukaryota; kingdom Metazoa; phylum Chordata; class Actinopteri; order Cypriniformes; family Danionidae; genus Danio; species Danio aesculapii. The sequence continues at coordinate 393,608 of NC_079458.1, forward strand.
ATGTTAGTAATTGTGTCTAAAAATAGATCACAGAAATCGGAGACTCCATTGTTTATGTTTCTGCTGGGCTTTGCTGAATATGCTGACGTTTGAGTGTGTGTGTGTGTGTGTGGTGTTCATGAGTCCTGCTCGCTCACACTTCAGTTTCGTAAGTTGTGTTTTCCTTCATATATTGTGCTGTTGTGATTGTTTTGTGTGTATTTTCTACTTTAGAATGACTGAATTGGTCTGTTACCCATTAGGCTGTGTGGTTATATGAGTTAACAATCTCTGTTTTGAGGATCATTCCTGGTTAAACACTTGTTAAGTTCTGTCTGACTCAGTAATGAGTGACCACTGTAGTTGTTTGATCATTTAAATATATTATTTTGCTATATACTGTAATAATAATTCTGTGTGGGTTTTAATATCATATGTTGTTATATCCTTATATTATTCCTTATATTATTATGTAAAATAATAAAACAATTAATGTAATGATAATAACAGTAATCAAATAATAGTTAAATTGTGCAATAATAAATGATAAATAGAACAAATGACACTTTCACCTGGAATATTCCTTTACTGTAAGACTCTTCCTCTTAAGCATGTTTATGTGTTCAGTGTAGTGTTATTCAGTGTGTTTGGCTGTTCTGCAATCCGAGCGTTCCTCATGCAGATGGAATGAAGCATGTTGTTTGTGTAATGAACAGAATCCACACACTCCTCACATCAACATCAGTGTGTGTTTTGCAGATGAAGCTCAGAGTGAAACGCAGGAGATTGTGTTTCTGTGTGTGTAAACTGAGGCAGAATGGCTGAAGGCTATTAAGATCTCCATGTAACGCAATTCAGGCTCCATCATGTGCGGCGCTGATCGATAACGTCCTCTAAATGATGCTTCACTTCCTGCCGCTGAGAGACTCAAATCAACATCAGCATCAGCTTATCAATATTTAATATCTCATATGAGTGTTTGTCTCAGACCTGAAGATGGTCTGCTGGATTGTAGGGCTGCACTATATATTGGAAAGTTATCGTCATCGTTATAATAGTATATGCAAAAACTTCATATCGCAGAGACGTGCAATAAATGAAGAGAATTTTATGTACGAGATATTTTTCCCCCAATTTCTGTTTATTTTCTTCAGCACATTTCTAATCATGATAGTTTTAATAACTCATTTATAATAACTGATTTCTTTTATTTTTGCACATAATATTAGACTACATATTCTTTAAGACAATAGTATTCAGCTTAAAGTCACATTTAAAGGCTTCACTAGGGTAATTAGGGTAAAGTTAGGGTAATTAGGCAAGTCATTGTATAACAGTGGTTTATTCTGGAGACAATCAGGAACTAATATTGCTTAATATTGATCAATAACAGGGGCGTTGCTAGACCCCATTTACTGGGGCACGTGCCCCAGTATAAATCGCCAGTGCCCTAGTAAATGTCTTTGAGATTCGACTTACTTCATATGCAAGTGTATTTATTAAGAGTGGTAATCCCAGAATAAAGACGTTATTCTCTATGTGCAACCAAACCAACTCTGATGAATGCAATGCAGTTTAATCAAAGAACAAACCGAGCCTGTGCGCAGAAAAAACATACCCGCCGGTCCGGTTGTGAACATGCACGCCGAAAAAATAGCCGCGCTGCTCATGTGTTGTAAAACAGGCACGCAGTGAGTTTTCCAAGTCGATGAAACAAAGTTTAAATAATATGATGGTGATCTTATTTATACTGCATGCCTCCTGAGAGTTTAGGTATGAAGCAGAAAGGAGGGATGAAGTCAAGGAGGTTAGACTTAATAAACCTAATTCTCAGCCTTGAGTCGGGTCTAAGACAACACACAACAGATAACTCTATAAAACATCTTTTTCTGTATTCTATTGATTTGTGTATAGAATTTCATTCTCATGCAAAAGACTTCGTAAATGATCTTAGCATCCTCCAGTTGTGTCTTTAGATTGTTTTCCAGTTACATTTAGCATTCATTTCTGTTATGTATTTAGAATAATAATTGGATAACAACAATAGTACTGCTATTTATTTATAATTATATATATATTTATTAATTGTGGAGGGGGTGCTGTGCCCCAGTAGAGCTTTATGTCTAGCAACGCCCCTGGTTAATAATATTGACTTGATTAAGAACTGCTTTTATTCTAGCTGAAATAAAACAAATAAGACTTTCTCCAGAAGAAAAAATATTATAGGAAATACTGTGAGAAATTCCTGAATCTGTTCAACATCATTTGGGGAATATTTGTAAAAGGATAAATACTGCACAGAAGGGAGAATAATTCTCTTGGTTGTTTCTGACCAATCAGAGGATGCCTTTACTATCATAAGCCCCGCTTCTCCAGTAGCTGAACTCAGAGCTGAAAATAAACCCTAAACCCTCGGCGACACACAGCGCCATGCATTTTAGAATTATAAACATAGGTTACTATCAGGGTACACACACCCGCGCCGCAGGTCGGTGGCGCCCAGCCATGACTCAGGACACTGTTCATATTTCTGCCGTGCCACAGAGCGCCATCTCAATAGATTCATTTTAAATATCATGCGAATGTGCGCGTCTGGTGTGTGATACTTTCAACTGTCATGTGCGCGCCGTGTCACGGCTCTGAGTTGCACATCCGGTGTGTGACGCCCTTAATGCTAACACAACAGACAACGAATATCAAAATTTCCAAGTCTAAATGTTTGCCACTTTGACATAATTTTCTCACATTTAATTAGCTCAGAATATATATATATATATATATATATATTTTTTTTTTAATGGCTTATAATACAGCATTTACAAGATATATTATAGTTATATTGTTAGAAATATCATTATCGCAACATGAAAGACGGTTATTGATGCATTGCAAATTAAATTGTGCTTTAATTCTGAATTTGTGACATGTTTTTTAAAACGTTGAAATTATTTACATGTGGTACGGTGTCTCAGTGGTTAACACTGTGGCCTCACAGCAAGAAGGTCGCTGGTTTGAGTCCCTGCTGGGTCAGTTGGTGTTTCTGTGTGGAGTTTGCATGTTCTCCCAATGTTGGCGTGGGTTTCCTCCGGGTGGGTTTCCCCCACAGTCCAATATGAGTGTATGAGTGTGTGTGTGTGAATGAGTGTGTATGGGTTTTTCCCAGTACTGGGTTGCAGCTGGAAGGGCATCCGCTATGTAAAACTTATGCTGGAATAGTTGGCGGTGCATTGCGCTGTGGAGACCCCTGATGAATAAAGAGATTAAGCTGAAGGAAAATGAACGAAGTTATTTGCTTCACATCATGCTGAAAATTCTTGCTATTAAAGTTCTGAAAGCTCCTAAAATGTTGCCATGTCCACTTATTTTAAGCCATGATTATTGTATGTGACTTTGCTTCGAGATGTTGAGTTAATACTGTGTAACTTGTGATTGTTTGGTTTGTGGTTGTGGATTTTTATTATGACGCATTTGTGTTTAAGTTTATTATGGGCTTGTTCTTGATTTGGTGTTTTTTTCATAGTAAGATCTGGCAACACAGATGAGGGAAGCATACCTCTCATACAGGTGTAGATACGTCATAAAACTATTCAGTTTAGTACAGAATGTGCAGATATTTTGTGGATGTGGTTGTCACTGCCTGCATTGTGTGTGCGCGCGTGTGTGTGTGTGTGCGTGTGTGTGTGTGCGTGTGCGTCTGTGTGCGTGTGTGTGTGTGTGCGTGTGTGTGTGCGTGCGTGAGTGAACAGAACGAGTCTTTTTACTTCTGCTTTATTCAATATGAGAGTGTGGTGAATGGATGAATGAAACTCTGTGTATCTCAGTAAGTCTGATAATTATCTGACACTATTCTGAATAAATTAGTCATTGATGAAGAATCTCTGATGGGATATCTGACATCAGTCACTATGTATTTCTGTATTCAGTTTTTCTTTAATATTTTCATTATTTGTTCTCTTTTAGAATTCATTAATTTTCTGTAAACTTATTTTTTCCTGTTTCTCCTTCTCCACCTCTTCCTCCAATAATAATTCACTGTTTTTATTCTTTTACTTAGAGAAATGATGTTAATTAAGTGTGTGACCGATCAGTGTTTGACTGACACACCTATTTATTTATTTTCCTGAGGCTTCATGCTTTTAATTTTGTTTTCTGCATCTCTTTCTGTTCTTTTCTCCCTTTTTTGTTTTAAACCATAGATACTTTGCATTATCCATCATAATTATGTATTGTTGTTATTATGATTAGAAATTGTACAGCACATTGGTCAACTTAAAATATACAGTTGAAGTCAGAATTATTAGCCTCCTTTGAATTTGGTTTTCTTTTTTAAAATATTTCTCAAATGATGTTTAATAGAGCAAGGAAATGTTCACAGTATGTCTGATAATATTTTTTCTTCTGGAGAAAGTCTTATTTGTTTTATTTCAGCTAGAATAAAAGCAGTTTTTAATTTTTTAAAAGTCATTTTAAGGTCAATATTATTAGCCCCCTTAAGCTATAATTGTTTTCAATAGTCTACAGAACAAACCATCCTTATACAATAACTTGCATAATTACCTTAACCTGCCTAGTTACCTTAATGAACCTAGTGAAGCCTTTAAATGTCACTTTAAGCTGTATAGAAGTGTCTTGAAGAATATCTAGTCTAATATTATTTACTGTCATCATGACAAAGAGAAAATAAATCAGTTATTAGAGATGAGTTATTAACACTATTATGATTAGAAATGTGTTGGAGAAATCTGCTCTCCGTTAAACAGAAATTAGGGGAAAAAAATAAACAGGGAGGCTAATAATTCTGACTTCAACTGTAGTAAATGACATTATATCATCCTCTAAATCTGTGGTTTGCAAAGTGGGGGTTGTTGGATAATGAGGGGGATTGCTTGGTGATTTCCACAAATCAAATTAATTTGATTAAACTATTAGAATCACCATATTTTACACATAACTAGGCCCAAACGGAATTGTGCACACAGAATTCAGCAGATTTCCGCAGATTTTTAGCCATCATTAATTCTGTTTATTTACTTTAGTAAATGTGTGTAAATCGAAAAAAAAAATGTTGATCTGATTTATGCACAATGCAGTTTGTACAGTTTAATATGTAATATTTTCTGTAAATTGTAATATTTTCTGTCTTTTAGTAGAGATATTATATAAGAGACTTGCTTTGTTTACTAAATAAAGTGCATTTAATTGGATTTGTATATTTATAACCGCTTCAGAGGATGTTGGGGGTCGTGACTAACTGGCATTGTTATTTTGGGGGTCACGGGCTGAAAAGTTTGGGAACCCCTGATCTAGATATCAGCTTCAGTGTAGGTGTTATGTGTGTTTGTATATTCAGCAGTACTGCTCTGTTCTGTCTCTGATGAAGACACACACACACACACACACACACACACGCACACACACACACACACACACACACACACACACACACACACACACAAAGAAACATGCACAAACACATACAAAAACACACAATCTCTCTCAAACACAGATGCACACAAACACACATATGCACTAAGACACACATGCACACTCACACACACATTCTCTCTCTCTCTCTCTCTCACACACACACACACACACACTCTCTCACGTCTGTGTGTCCATCAGGAAGGTGCAGTATCAGCGGATCGGCAGTATGAGTGTGTGTGGCCCCGGGGCCCCGGCGTCTCCGGAGCGCTGTGTGTCTCGAGACTCCATGGAGGACTACTGGAGCGAAGTCAAGAACATCCAGGAGGACACACACACACAGCAGGAGGAGCCAGCTGAGCAGGCCAGCACAGATGGTGTGTGAGAGATCGAGAGTGTGTGTGTGTGTTTGTGTGTGTGAGAGAGAGAGAGTGTGTGTGTGTGTGATTTGACTCTGATCTGATTTGCATTTCAGAGGCGGAGCTTGAGGAGGCGTGGCTGCAGGAGGCGGGGCTCTCCACACTGACGACAGGAGCTCAGGGCGATGGCCCGGCGGAGGCTCTTCTGTCCACGCTCACACACTCGCAGGCCGCCATGGTGAAGAAGCGGCTGGACAACTACACACACACACTGCGCAAGAGGAACCGCCAGCCCATGAGGCACGTGCGGGACGTCTTCTCCACGCCAGAATCAGCGGTGAGACACTGACGATCAAAGTCACGATTGGATTTTTGGCTGTGCGTGTTTCCAATAGAGATGCACTGAAATGGAAATGATTCTCTGTGCAACTAATTTAACTTTAGATTTCATTCATTCATTCGCCACAGTGCAATGAACCGCCAACTTATCCAGCATATGTTTTATGCAGCAGATGCCCTTCCAGCTACAACCCATGGGAACATCCACACACACTCATTCACACACATTCACTACGGACAATTTAGCTTACCCAATTCCCCTATAGCGCATGTGTTTGGACTGTGGGGGAAACCGGAGCACCCGGAGGAAACCCACACCAACACAGGGAGAACATGCAAACTCCACACAGAAACACCAACTGACCCAGCCGAGGCTCGAATCAGAGACCTTCTTGCTGTGCAGTGCTGCACATTGGAAAATTTTGGCCTGAAACTGAAAACTCTGCATGCACTTGGGAGAAAACTAAAAATAAAAGTGCTCTGTAATAATATAAAGACATATTTTAAACATTCAGCTCAGTAACTTGACGGTGTGAACCAACATTAAGATCAGATGCAATTCTAGGACTCACGAATTGATTCCAAAACTATATGCTTTTGCTTGTGTAGACTAGTATTAATGAGAGTCCAACCCTTACCATTTCCTCAGCAGTGCCGTGGCTGATATTTAAATGAATGGCTATAGTAATGAAATGGGGATTTCTTGTGTTTGGTGCTGACAGACGTCGCTGGAATTTTGTTGAGGGTATTAAGGAAACATTTCAGGCGTGTTTGCGCAGGCATGTGTCTGTCCTGCATCTGTGTGAATGAGTCTGTAAATAACCGTCCCACTGACCGAGTCTATAAGCAGAAAACCCCACACCAGTCTAATATCAGCTTCAGCACAGCAGATGAGCTGCACATGGCAAGATGACTGGAATATCTGAGAAGTTACTACTGTGTCAATAGCTGCGTTTACATCCAAAGATGATTATTAATGTGCTTTTAAATTAAACGTTTGAAATGAAATTACATTTATGCCAAAAAAACCATCTGCAAATAAAGAACCGTTTCCATCCACTGAGTCAAAGACACATGATAAAATACTGTTAATAATACATGTTATTTCAACAGAGTGTGCTTTTAAAATCAATATAATTTGGCTTACACTTCACAATAAGGTTGCATTAGTTCATATATTTACTATCATAAACAAACAATGCACAATACACTGATTATAGGGTTTATTCATGTCTCTTAATGTTAGTAAATGGTTATTAAGTCGTTGATTGTTGGTTTAACTGTGCATTAGCTAATATTAACAGGCATGAATTAGGAAATGATGAACTAAATGCTGTACAAGTGTAGTTCAGCATTAGTTTGTCATGTTAGTAAATATATTAACTAATAAAGCCTTATTGTAAAGTGTGAGCATGATTTGTTATTAAGTTAAACTGAAAATAGCCTTAAAAAATCACGTCATATTGTTATTACAGAGTTATTACAAAGCATTTTTGGTTTCAGTTTTTAGGCAAATCTATCCAGAATTTCGATTTCGGGTCTGGTATTTTCATTCCAGCTCATCCCTGATTATAAGAATAAGAAAAATTAAATCTTTAAGGAACAGTTCACCCTAAATCACCTCCCATTTACTCCCATAGTAATTATTATTCCAACTGAATGAGTGTGGAGATCTGAGTGCTTGCTGATGTTCTTCTCAATATCTCCTTTTGTTTTCAGCAGAGCATAGAAATGTGTTCAGTATTGTTCAATCTGAGGATGAGTAAATGATGTAAACAACATCTGCTAATCAACAGTTTCTGTGTTGTGTGTTTATTAGCGGTGGTGAACTGCATTATGGGATGTTAATCTCTGCTCTGTCCACTTCAGATGATCAATATTCAACTCTACAGTTTAACAAAGAGACTTCTACTGACATTTTAGTGGTTTGAAAAGAAATAACATGTAGAGAAATAAGTGTGTACAGTAACAGAATATGTGCTGCAGTTTATTACAAGGTTTCTGTAGTGTAATATACAACACCAACACACACAATACAGCACTGCACACTATTACACACGTGCAGAATAGTCACTTTTCTGAAACTTTTCAAGGTTAAAAGTTGGAAGAAAGATCAAAATCCCATAATGCAAATCAGAAGCAGAAATAAACGGGCAAAGATAAAAACATGAACCACAAAACATGAATAACTGCTAATTTAGGGATATTCTTACAGTGTTGCATGGTGATTTTCATGTGAACTGTCTCTTTAAGACGGTTTTGTCCTGTTAAATCAGTGGTGAATCACGCTCAGCTGCTCCGACAGCTGAAATATCACTGGATATGAAGGACAGACGCACTCAAATAACCCAACAAATGCCCAGTGTTCAGCAGGACAACACGCTCACACATTACACGCAGCATTACTGCAAACATGCTTCTCTTACTCAGAGTTTTTGTCTTGTTTCTAGTCTAAATATCTGAACATTCTTAAATCAAGAAGCTTTATCTAGACAAGCAGAAAATGTTGTTTTCAGTAGTAATAAGTCAAAATAAAGTGAGTTTTTTACGGTGGCCAGGAAGTGCAAAACAATATTACAAAGGGTGAAACACGATTACAGAGCTCGAGACAAATTTACATTTTGAAAAGCATTTTTATCCATCATAAGACACAATTACATTAGAAAAACTATTTTAGCAAGGACCAAACACATTTACATTTTGGAAAAAATAATTAACAAGAAGAAAACACTTTTACCAGTCCTGAAACACATTTACAATTACAGATTACTTACTGTAAAGGGAATCGCATCTGTAAAGGGCGCTCTCTTTCTCTCTCTCTCTAAAGTTGCTTTATTGGCATGACATTTACAGTATTGTCAAAGCATTTTAGATAAAGCATGTAATATATTAACATCATTAAATTAAAATATACAGCAAATGAGAAATAAATAAGGAATAAAAACAGACAATATTGCTAAAAATGGCAATAATTACTAGAATAAAAAGTGTAGATTATTTAAATGAGGCAAATTAGTTGATCAGCCATTTCTAATGGTGCACAAATATTTTGCAGCAAGCATCGATGTAATTTTGTTCTCTCCGAGTATATAGTGAAGTTTATCTGAGTCGTTTATTAAATGATTAATCATTTAATCACTGTGCGCGCGCAGTCAGCTGTGAAAAGGTCATGCAAAAATGCAAACAAATAACAGCAACTTTAGTAAGCGAAAGTAAAACCTGAATCCTGGACATTTTAGGAGATTCAGAAACTACGGATTTTGGTGGAAAAGGTGTGTCTCTGTGGGTCTGGAGAGCATGTGAGAGTTTCTGTGTGAGTGACAGATCACACACATGTAGAACCAGCAGGAAACGTGTAGAGCGAGAGAAGATTTTCCACTGATTAATCGATCTCGAATGTTTGGCTTTCTTGGACGGATACATAAAAGTGTAAAAGGATATTAATAATATTAGTAATATTCATGTGTCACCACCAAATGTACTTAGGCGGCCGTTAATAGACCTGGGCGGCCCGCCACTGGCATGTGTAAAAGCTTACATTTGAATCACAATTGGCCACACAGATGAAGGAAATTAAGGGGTTTAATAATCATTTTTTGGAGAATATCATTATTATTTATTATTATTTTTTTTTAAAGACCAAATTATTTACAATTCTCTTCATTCTTTTCACAGTATTTCCTATGATGTATTTTCTTCTGCAGGAAGTCTTTTTTTTTTTGTTTTAGTTTTTAATTAGGCTGTATTATATAATATTAAAAATAATTAAAATAATTGAAGAAAATCATGTGGATCTATTCTTATATATTAGGCTTTCTTTGTATATAACAGTTAATAGTCATCTTGTTGTATAACAATAAATCCTGATGTGTTACTGATGTCTGAAGTGTGTGTTTGTGGTGTAGATCAACGATTTACCTTATGAGTGTGTGTGTGTGTGTGTGCGTGTGTTCTCTTACAGTCTGAGCTGACGCCTCCCGTTTCCCCAAATGGACAGATCTCCCCCAAACTCCCGCAGTGGAATCCTCCTAAAGGTCAGACAACAGGTCTCTTTTTAGATCAGATGTGTATACATGCATTATCAGCATGTGTTCATTAGCAGACGTTTTTAAGATCATTCAGAGATGAGGAACATCACGAGAGACACAATATTTACAGCGCATGATCTTTCTTGAAAGTGTGTTTATGTTTGAGCTAAGATGGAAATATCATTATCACTGAAGACTAAAAGTGCTTGTAGTTTTATGTTTGGTTATTACAGACACACACACATAAGAGCAGACACGCCCATACATGCACAAACAGCACACACACACAAACCTACACATGTGCACCAATCCACACACATTTAGTGCTGTTAAATGATTAATCGGGATTATTCTTATCCAAAGTTTGTATTTACATAACGTGTATGTATATATATATATATATATATATATATATACATATATATGAAATACAAAACCTAAATATTTACATACATATACAGTATACATGTTTTAATATTTCATAAATAAGCACAGTACACATATAAGTAAATAAAAGCCTTTATTTTGGATGCAATTAATAGTGAAAAATCAAATATTAAAATACTAATAAATATATATATATATATATATATATATATATATATATATATATACATATATATACATATAATAAATCACCATTTATAAAAATATAATAGGACGTACAGTGAAAAATACAGTACTAAAATAAAAATAATAATATATTTTTTCAGAATATGTTTTTTCTGGAGAAAGTCTTATTTTTTTATAGTTAGTGTTGGCTGGAGTAATTTAAATAACATGATAAGCGGTCTGGCTTTCTGATGTGGATTATCTGTGGTTTATTATTCTGTACAGCTCCTCCAGCATGTCCCGACTTCACTACAGCCGACAGCAACGGTTCCAGCAGCACTTTAAGGACCATCGATCTATCCTTTTCCACACCGTATTCAGACGGAGCTCGAGGTCAGCAAAAATTACGAGAAACGCAAGAATGCAAGAAGATCCGGAAAGAAGACAGGGAATTACTGGTGCGTTCACTGAGAATGATGTGTGTTTGAGTTTATAACAGTAGCTTTATAGATCATATTGAGGGATGTAAACAATAACAATGGCCCTTACGTACTTATTGTTTTAGTTTTTAATTTTCTAAAGCTTCTGAGAATCCCTAAAGGTCCACTTATTGATATATAATGTAATGACAGCTGTTTTAACATTGAGATATGATTGATTTGCCTCTTGTTAGTTATTAAAATAGTTTAACAAGCCAGAAATGTTCATAGGCCAATGGCATTTCCACATTGAAAGTCTATATGTTAATGCACAATGACAAATTCAAGATTCATGACCCTTTAAAAACAAAAAAACACTTTTCTTCTGCTCTCCAAATGATGCTTATATCTAGGTAAAAATATATGGAAACTGTCAAATATAATTACAGTTGAATATCGCATGTGTACATATGTGTAACTATAGTAAACTGTAAGATATACACTGCTAAAATGCTGGTTTTGTCTTGTTTGTAGCTTAGATTCTGAACTCAAAAAGCATTTTCTAGAGGAGTAAAACAATACTGTTACGAATCGGACGCTAACAACAGACGTACAGATCCAAATGCAGTTTATTAAAGGACAGGTCGTACTGGCGAAGGTCAAAAACAGGAGCAAAACAATAGCATAAAGGTGGTCAAAAATACAGGTGAGAGGTCAGGCCAGGCGGCAAAAGAACCGGGCAAGACGGGAAACAGGCTTCAGAATGTTCGTGAAGAAACAGGACTCGGCCATGAGAATGTGAAGTGTATATATAGTAGGGTTGCACGGTTTAGTACTTTGGTAGCACCACGATACTATGGCTCCAAAATACTGGCACTGCCACTGTAGTTTGTAAACAGTAGTATCGTCATAAGGGGTTCTACAATATGTTGCATATGGAAAAGTCACTCAAATGTCAGAAAATAATCAATAGACCACTTTATTTTTTATTATTGCAATAACAACAAACGAGTCACAGTATATACAAAAAACAACAACAACAGAAAGTCTGCAATAATAAGGGAATTCTGAATTGGATTGAAGTATTATGACATATAAAATATAGTATTTCTGAAAATGTGCTTTATCTAGCGGAAGTAATCTTCAGCGGATAAAACACTGATGGCAATTACAATAGTTTTGTTTTCAGAAATAATGAGTCAACATTACATTATTTTACTTAAAAATTTGCCAATGTGGTAATAAAATAACTGTTTTAAGTTTGAAATTCCTCATTTGCTTGTTTTAAGGAAAAACTCACTTAATTTTGACTCATTATTTCTGAAAAAACAAAACGATTATTTACTTTTTTACTGTATAATTTACTATTAAAATGTATATACCCAGCAGGCACACATCATAAGGTGTTAATATTAGGTTAGATTTAGGTTGTGACGTCAGGTGACCAAAATCTAATGTCTAGCCAGCATCTGAGGACAAAATTATTTTGATGTCCAATAACGACGTGAAATGGCGTTGATATTTGGTTGAGTTTAGGTTGTGTCAGAAAGTGACCAAAATCCAACATCAAGTCAACATCTTAAACCTGGTCGTCAAATACTGATATTTATTCGTCAGGTATGGCAACCAACATTAAGCTTTAACATCATCAGATGTTGATATTTGGTTGATTTTATGTTGGACGTTGGGCATTAATGTTAATGTAAACCCGATTTTCATTTCCAAACAAAAAGCGAACATCGCTACAGTATAACGTTGGGATACAACCTCAATCTGACGTCATGCTGATGCCCTGTGTCTGCTGGGTAAATATAGACCAGAGGTGCCTAAACTCTGTCCTGGAGGGCTGATGTCCTGCAGATTTTAGCTCCAACTTGCCTAAACACACCTGCACACGGATGTTTTTAGAAAGCCTAGTAAGAGCTTGATTAGCTGGCCCAGGTATGTCTGATTCAGTTGGAACTAAACTTTGCAGGACACCGGCCCTCCAGGACTGAGTTTGGACACCCATGTCTGGTATGGGCCCATGTCATTGGCCCATAAACCTTTCCTGCTTGTTTTCAAACTATTTCATAACTGTAACGAGGCAATTCAAGCATAAGTTAATATTAAATCAGCCATCATAACATTATTTATCAATATGTGGCTCTTTTTGGATTCTCAGAAGCTCTAGAAATTAAACATGTAGAACAGGAAATACGCTGGGACCTTTGTTTTAGTGTAAAAATTGCTCAAAATGGTCTATATATTGAATTTTTAAACATTTGTAGTAGAAACAAGTCAAAAGGCATTTTTTCCAGTATATCAGTGATGTAAATCTGTATTTTCATCATCATTACTGCAGTCTTCAGTGTTCATAATCCATCAAATATCACAACAATAGGAGGATCTGATGATCAATAAATATTTCTGATTATTAATATTAGTGTCGCACTGCAAAGATGGCTTTTCTTACTTACAGTTTTTGTCTCATTTCTAGTCTAAATATCAAAGAATTCTTAAATCAAGAAGCATTTTCTAGACCAGCACAGAAATAATGAGTCAAAATGAAGTGAGTTTTTCCTTAAAACAAGCAAAATAATCTGCCAATGGGGTAAAATAAATTATTTAATATGTTTTAGGTTTGAAATAAGTTTATATTACTCCTCTGGCAGATTATTTAGCTTGTTTTAAAGGAAAAACTCTCTTCATTTGGACACTTATTTCCAAAAACAAGACAGTATGTGTTGCTTGTCTATCTAAAGTGCTTCTTGATTTCAGAATTTTGAGATATTTGGTCTAAAAACAGGGTAAAGCTCAAAGTAAGAGAGCATGTTTTGTAGTGTGAGAGTCTCTATATAAAGCCTGTTTTCCTGGTTTTCCTGGCAGTGTTTGCTGAAAGCATGTAGAGCTCAGACAGTGCTGTATAATGAGGTTTGTGGTTTTCTCCTCAGTGTTTTCAGGTAGTAAAGCCCAGACAGGGAGACACACGAGTGATGGATCTGTCGTCAGACGATATGAAGAAGATCGGCTACATCTCTCTGATCGAGCTCACCACATTCTACAGCAACCTGGGCATCGAGGTCAAGAGGAACCGAGTGGTGCACAGTAAAGCCAGAGGTGCGGATTATTTTATTTTAACATCTCTAATTCTAACCTAATATCACGTAGCCAGAGCTCAGATTGACTGCTGAAGGAGCTGTGGCTGCCTTGAATGGTCAAGCCCCGCCCACTGGGTTATTTGACAGGTTAACCAACCAATCATGTTTCGTTTTTTACCGCGTCATGTCTGTGGGTGTGATAATGTCCTCAGAATAACAGTCCTATACACAATCGTGCATCATTCATTCACAAACATCTTTAAATGTTTCCAAACATGACAAACAGCATCTGATATAATGGGCATCGAGATGAAGAGGAACCGCGTGCTGCACAGTAAAGCCAGAGGATCAGCTCCTTCAAAATGCTTGAATTTAGACTAATAATTGAGATGATTTCATAGAGCTGTCTATCCGCTTAAAATAAGTGTACAAATTAAAATTTTAGATTAATTAATTAATTAATCTTTGGTTTAGTGCCTTATTTATCAGAAGTCACCACAGCAAAATGAACCGCCAACTATTCCAGCATACGTTTTACACAGCGGATGCCCTTTTAGTTAAATATAGTTCATCAATTCCCCTATAGCGCATGTGTTTGGACTGTGGGGGAAAGCGGAGCACCCGGAGGAAACCCACACCAACACGAGAGAAACACCAACTGACCCAGCCGAGACTCGAACCAGCGACCTCAAAGAGGAAATATCCAGTGAGCGGCAGTTCTGTGGGCACAAATGCCTTGTTGATGCCAGAGGTCAGAGGAGAATGGCCAGACTGGTTCCAGCTGATAGAAAGGCAACAGTAACTCAAATAAGCACTCGTTACAACCGAGGTCTGCAGAAGAGCATCTCTGAACACACAACACGTCCAACCTTGAGGCGGATGGGCTACAGCAGCAGAAGACCACACCGGGTGCCGCTCCTGTCAGCTAAGAACAGGAAACTGAGGCTACAATTCACACAGGCTCACCAAAACTGGACAATAGAAGATTGGAGAAACGTTGCCTGGTCTGATGAGTCTCCATTTCTGCTGCCACATTCGGATGGTCGGGGCAGAATTTGGCCTCAACAACATGAAAGCATGGATCCATCCTGCCTTGTATCAGCGGTTCAGGCTGGTGCTGGTGGTGGTGGTGTAATGGTGTACCAATTGAGCATGGCGTCAACGCCACAGCCTACCTGAGTATTGTTGCTGACCATGTCCATCCCTTTATGAGTTCGCTGTACTCAAATGTGCAGGCGACAAATCTGCTGCGACTGTGTGATGCTATCATGTCAATATGGAGCAAAATCTCTGAGGAATATTTCCAGTAGCTTGTTGAATCTCTTACATGAAGGATTAAGGCAGTTCTGAAGGCAAAAGGGGGTCCGACCCTGTACTAGTAGGGTGTACCTAATAAAGTGGCCGGTGAGTGTAGATGCTGAAACAATATATTGTGCAGCACTAGTCTTTTATAATAGTCTTTGCACACACATTTCCATATGCATTTTTTCATGTTGGTAGTTTTGGTTTTCTAGAATAACCCTGGTGTACGCTGTGGTGTTGTTTTCCTGCAGATAGCGGGATCTTCGGTGTTCCTCTGATGACGCTGCTGGAAAACGACCGGAAGAAATACCCTGGATCGAGAGTTCCTCTGGTTTTCAAGAAGGTATTTTGCTCAGTTTTTCTCTCTCGGGTTGTTAGCAGTGAAACAGGAAGGTTGTGATGGAGATTGCAAGCACCAGTTTTTCCGGAAAGTTCCCCGTCAGCATTTCTCAGATCCTCCCGTATCCTCGGACGGCGCTTTATCTCAGATTCTCTTGACCCGCCGGCCCACGCTCAGCTCCGTTACGAAGGCTTTTCCACAAAACAAAGGCGGAGGCCAGAAGTGCTCTGCTTTCTTTTACACCACCTCGATGTGTGTGTGTTTAAGTGGAGCGATCGAGGCCATTTATTGTTGCACTCCGTCAGTGCTTGAGAGATTTACAGACGAAACGTGGATTAAAACACTGTAATAAATCTGATCCCTCAGAGGGAAACATGGTGTTACCACAGTAAATGTCTAAATAACAACATTACCATAGTAAAGGTTTATAAACATGGTGTTACCATGGTAAACATCAGAAAAACATGGCATTACCATAGTAAATGTCCCCAAAATATGGTGTTACCATGGTAAACATCAGAAAAACATGGCATTACCATAGTAAATGTCCCCAAAATATGGTCTTACCATGGCAAACATCAGAAAAAACATGCCATTAGCAAAGTAAATGTCCTGAAATTATGGTGTTACCATGGTAAACATCCGAAAAACATGGCGTTACCATTGTAAATGTCCCCAAAATACGATGTTTCTATGGTAAGCATCAGAAAAACATGGCATTACCATAGTAAATGTCCCAGAAATATGGTGTTACTATCGCAAACATTAGAAAAACATGGCATTACCATAGTAAATGTCCCCAAAATATGGTGTTACTATGGCAACCATTAAATAAACATGACATTACCATAGTAAATGTCCCCAAAATATGGTGTTACCATGGCAAACGTCGGAAAAACATGACATTACCATTGTAAATGTCCCTAAAATACGATGTTTCTATGGTAAACATCAGAAAAACATGGCACTACCATAGTAAATGTTCCAGAAATATGGTGTTACTATCGCAAACATTAGAAAAACATGGCATTACCATAGTAAATGTCCCCAAAATATGGTGTTACTATGGCAAACATTAGAAAATCATGGCATCACCATAGTAAATGTCCCCAAAATCTGATGTTACTATGGCAAACATTAGAAAATCATGGTATCCCCATAGTAAATTTCCCCAAAATATGGTGTTACTATGGCAACCATTAGATAAACATGACATTACCATAGTAAATGTCCCCAAAATATGGTGTTACCATGGTAAACATCAGAAAAACATGGCATCACCATAGTAAATGTCACCAAAATATGGTGCTACCATGGTAAACATCAGAAAAACATGGCATCACCATAGTAAATGTCCCCAAAATATGGTTACAAATATAGTTTAACAAATACCATAGTTAAAATTCTGAAAACAGTGTTATCATGGTAAATGTTTGGAAAAGCACAGTATTGTGGTATATTATCACAGTAAATATGAAAATATGGTGTAATCATAGTAAATAAAAAATGTAAAGTACGGAAACCTGATGTTATATTAAATGTTTAGAGAAGAGTGTTACCATAGTAACTGTCCAGAAAACGCAGTGTTACTGTAGTAAATGTATTACTATAAAGGTTAAAATAAAACGTGTTACTGTAGCTCATTCTCAGTGTTACCATATTTACTTTAATAACATCTTGTTTAACTATAGCAAATGTCCGGAAAGAATAAGATTATTGCAGTACATGTCCAGAAAGCTGTGCTAATGGCCAGGTCATGTGTCTGCTGTGATGATGGTGTATGCGTGTATGTTTTCAGCTGTTGGCTAAGCTGGAGCAGACCGGGTTACAGACTGAGGGAATCCTCCGGGTTCCAGGATCAGCAGTCAGAGTCAAGGTAAATAACCCTTCAGTACATTACACTAGATAGTGGAGCTGCACAATCTATGGTTTCAGCATCTGCAATAGTCAACTGCAGGATCTGTAATGATTAATCTGAATTACAGTTGACCAGGAGCCACAGAACACAGGTGATTTGTAGAGTCACTGCTAAGTTTCTCCAACAGAAACTAGACGGTTATTTTAATACTACATTGAAGAATAAACTATGGGTTTAATAATAATCTTGTGTGTGTTTTTGCTCGACAGCAACTGCGTCAGGAGCTGGAGCTGAACTTCTATGAGGAGCGCTTCGACTGGGATCAGGTGCACCAGAACGATGCTGCAGGTTTGCTGAAGATGTTCATCCGTGAGCTACCGTACCCGTTACTGACCCAGCAGAACCTGCCGGCCTTCATGGCTGTTCAGAGTGAGTATAAACCGTACTGTCAGCCAGAAAACACGGGCCGAGCAATACAGACATAAAAACTCAATTTAGTTATCAGATCTGGATTCCTTTGCTGAAGTATGTAGGTCCCACACTGCAAATAAAGCTTCTGAGCAATGCCAGTGTTATGGATGAGACATTTACAGTAAAAACTCAAACATGAATTAGCATAGAAAGTCTGCGTTAACATTATATTGTTTATTTTTTACAGAACAATTGACCACAGAGTTAAGAGATCAGAAAAAGATCAATCTGTAATCATGTTTTGTACTTTAAATGAGGAAAATAAACATGCGTTATGGATGTGACTAAAAAAGTCTGCTGGTTTACCGTATATACAACATACTTTGTAGAAATTCTGTCAATTAAACCGCACAACCCAAGAGAAACGATGCTAATCTGAAGGAGAAGAGTCGCTCACTATAGAACAAACATGATTGATTATATTTAATTGAATATTTTCACATTTCTGAGGGAAAAGTCTCGTTATGGATGTGACTGATGTGAAAATGCCACTTTAGTAAATCAAATATAATAGTTTGAAAACACTGACAGATGCATTTTTGAGTATTTCTAAAGTACTGTCAAATACTTGCTTACCCAAAAAACCCAGAAACGGTTTCTGTATTTTGATGAAAACTTCATGGCAAGGTTGACATTTGCACGGAATTGCTCTTAAGTCAAAACATAAAGAAATCTTAAATCAAGAGGCATTTTCTGGACAAGCAAAACATTCTGTGTTGATTTGAGAAATATTGAGTCAGGATGAAGAGTTTTTTATTAAAACAAGCTAAATAATCTGCCAATAGGGGAAGCAGAATAATCCAGTTTTTTTGTTTTGACTTAACATTATTTCACTTCCTTCATTGTCAGATTATTTTGCTTGTTTTAAGGAAAAACTCTTTATTTTCACTCATTTCTGAAAACAAGACTCTATTTTGTGCTTGTCTAGAAAATGCTTCTTGATTTAAGGGTTTGAGATGTTTGGACTAGAAACAAGACAAACACAAGTAAGAAAAGCATTTTTTGCAGTGTAATTTGGTTATGACATGTATTTTCTTTTATGGTTTTATGCTCATCACTGTGGTATGATTGCCTACATCAGGGGGTCTCAACCTTTTTCACTTCAGGGCCCACTTCTTTTTCCAATCCATTTTTGAAAGCCCACCTGTCTGACATTTTCTCTAAAATATTCATATGAAATGCTCATTTAAATTTTTATTTATATATAAATAGTTTTTTTATAAATATATAATATAATATATATATAAATATATATATATATATATATATATATATATATATAAATACTTTATTTATATATATATAGTATAAAAATATATAATTTTATTTAAATTTAATTATATATATATAATATATATATATATATATATATATATATATATATATATATATATATATATTATATATATTTTTTTTAAACACACGAATTCAAAGAGAACCACAGGTCAACAGGGAGATTGCAAAAGACCAGCTTCTGCTTTAAACTGGGCTGACTGAATATCTACTATTAAATATCCACTCTTCATAAATATACAGACAAATGTAAAATACAGTAAAACACCCTAAATCTGTTGAATTCATTTGGACAACTATGCGGATATGTTAAATAGTTCACACAAAAACACACAGAGAGACTTTCAGTTTCACTTCACACAGAGTTTGTGAATGAACAGACTGATGTGTACTACTGCAGACGCGATCGTGAGGCTGGTTTTGTGCTGAGTTTGAAGTAATCAATCAGAGAACAGGAGAACATGCATTACTTTGATCATTTTAATATAGCATATTAATAATGAAATGCAGAAATTAAAGTTTAATATTGAGAGTTCATTTTGAGTTGTCTTGTGGTCCACCTGCAGCATCACTGAGGGACACTAGTGGCTACACCATCATTTTAAAACAATACAAATCTGAAAATCTGATGGAAAATATAATGGAATGGTAAAATTAAACAAAAAATCCAGTCAATTTGGGATTTCTTTTTTTTTTACTGAATTTTGAGGGACAAAACATATTTTATCGCACGTTTTCTTCTGGTTTGAGCTGATGAAGCCATTGGAATCTTTTTGGCTTTAAATAATACTTCTCTCATTTACATACATTGCTTTCTAGACATTAAAACAACTGCTTCTGCTGCTTCATCTCGCAAACTGATCCTTTCTTATTATATTATTCCTCTTTTTCTGTATAGTCATGAACACACTTGTCTGTAGAGCGAATAGTTTGACCGTTTTCTGTATTTCTAGCCATTTCTCCCGTAGGAGACTGAATCAGTCATAAAACAATCGCAAAAACACACTTCCACATTGCAGAATAAAGTCATTAGGTGTCTCCATCACTGCCTGTCCCACACTCATCTGTCTGTCTGTCTGTCTGTCTGTCAGGAATCTCCTCCCCGAAATACCAGATTCAGGCTCTTCATCTGCTCATTATGATGCTTCCAGAAGCCAACAGAGACACACTGAAGGTCTGTTGATCTCACACACACTTCTGAATATCAGCAGATCTTCGACAGCAACATTTTCTACAGGATGCTTAACAGTAATATATTTGTGCATATACAATGTAGAAAACAATGAATATATATAAATATATAGAGCAAGGAAATGTTCACAGTATTTCCTCCAATATTTGTTCTTCTGGAGAAAGTCTTATTTGTTTTATTTCAGCTAGAATAAAAGCAGTTTTTAATAGTTTTAAAGCCATTTTAAGCTCAATATTATTAGCCCCTTCAGCAATATTAGTTTTGGATTGTCTCCAGAATAAACCACTGTTATACAATGACTTGCCTAATTACCCTAACTTTACCCTAATTAACCTAGTGAAGCCTTTAAATGTCACTTTAAGCTGTATAGAAGTGTCTTGAAGAATATCTAGTCTAATATTATGTGCTGTCATCATGACAAAGAGAAAATACATCAGTGATTAGAGATGAGTTATTAACACTATTGAAACTAGAGAAATTGAGGAAAAATACAAAACAATTGAAATTTAACAGAAGGGTGAATAACTCTGACCTCGACTGAATATAAAAGTGTTTTCACATGGCGTTCTGTGCAGTTTCAGGTCAGGGTTTAGCAGTATTTGTAACTGCCTGTAAATAAAGCAGCAGAAGCCTCTGGAATGTGTGTATAGACCTGAGTAATGTGTGTTTGTGGAGTGTTTAAATGAACGTACTGTGAGCTGAAGTTGCTGAACCGGTTAGACGAGTGGCATTAATCTATGACACACACACACACACACACACACACACACACACACACACCTGAGAGGGAGATTCAGGGTTTGTTGACGTCATGTTTGCTGCCCATATTCTCATGTGTAAACTCAGCGCTGATTCGGCTGAATGTGTGTGTGTGTGTGTGACGTGCTGAAATCAGCTGAAAGCAGCACAGATGCGGGTCACGGGTTTGACTGCAGGGAATGAAGGAATAAGCCCTCAATACAGAGCAAATGGCTGCATGGAAATGTGATGGTTTCCTGCAGGGTTGCCAGGTTTTCACAACAAATAACCAGCGCAATGACTAGACCCACATGGAATCTGTGTGGGCCATATATTTGCAGATTTGTTTTATCCCTATTATGTTTTTGGTCTGTGTTTACTTACACTGCAAAACATGCTTGTCTTGCTTAGAGTTTGTGTCTTTTTCTAGTCTTAAATATCTAAAAACTTTTAAATCAAGAAGCATTTTCTAGAAAAGGGAAAATATAGTCTTGTTTTCTGACATAATGATTCAAAATTGAGTTTTTCATTAAAACAAGCAAATAATCTGCCAATGAGGGAAGTGAAATAATCTTCTGTCAAAAGGAAAAACAAGTTTTTACTCACCCATTTGTCAGATTATTTTGCTTGTATTAAGGAAAAAATCTATTAAATTTGACTCATTATTTTCCAAAACTATTATTTTAGTGTTTTTCTCGTCTAGAAAATTCTCCTTGATTTAAGAAATTTCCGATATTTACACTGGAAACAAGACAAAAACTCTAAATAAGAAAAGTATTTTTGCAGTGCACTGGAAACCCGTGGACTTGGCAACCTCATCTTCCAGTTTTAATGTGAACGTAATTTCAGCAATAGTGAAGTAAAGCTGATGGTGTTTGTTTCAGGCTCTGCTGGAGTTCCTGAGGAAAGTGGTGGCGTGCGAGGAGAAGAACCGCATGAGTGTGTGGAACGTCTCCATGATCGTGGCCCCAAATCTCTTCACTTTCAGAGGCAAAAACGCCAAACAGGAGGAGATGAAGAGCGCCGTGGCTGCTGCTCAGATAGTGCGCGCCCTCATCAGTCATCAAGACCTGCTGTGGATGGTGAGCGGCTATATTAATAATGAATATTTGGCTAAATCAGCGGTGCAGCAATGCAGACTTCTCACAGTTGAGTTTGGTTTTGGGCAGTGTTGGGGAAACGCATTACAGTAAATGCGAGTTATGTATTAGTATGTAGTAAATATTAGTAATATTCAAGTTACTTTATAGTTGAGCTTTTAAAAAACTAAATGGTTTAGTAAAATGAACGTCGTCACGTTGAATCGAGCAATGTATGAGAGAATGCAGGAGCAGACAGAAAGCAGAATGACTTTGGTTTACATTTCTGCGATGCTGGAAGTATTCTCATTATTCTGAACACATGAAGAAAGGGGGATTATAGTCTCGATGCACACTGATTTACTGCACTAATAAGACTAAAGATAAGACTCGTTAATGAGGTGTTTCAGCTGACTTGGGATCATCATGTATATTGTTGATTTCTGTCTTTTGACATGGGCAGGTTCCGTGTTTTCTGATCAATCAAGTGAGAAAAATGAACGATGCTGCAATGGCCAAGAAATCGCTGAGCTCCGAGAAGAGCAAACGTGGACTCTTGAGCCGGTGGAAGGACCGCGAGCGCAGTGAAGTGAGTGATCGTGACATTTAAAACCTCACATGAGGGGGCTGATACTTAACTGCAATAATACAACTATTGCACACAAAATAAAACCTGTATTTGCATAATATCTGTGCGTGTACAATAATTACGCATAATGCACAAAAAACAGGGATTTTTTAATTATTAATCTTGACTAATCACATTCAAAACTAGTCAGCACATGTGTGTGTGTACATTTATTATTTATATTTATAAATGCACACTTTAAAATATTTACATTCATTCATTTTCTTTTCGGCTTAGTCCCTTTTTCTGGGGTCGCCACAGCGGAATGAACCGCCAACTTATCCAGCATGTGTTTTTACGCAGCGGATGCCCTTCCAGCTGCAAACCATCTCTGGGAAACATCCACACACACTCATTCATACTCATACACTACGGACAATTTAGCCTTCCCAATTCACCTGTACCGCATGTGTTTGGACTGTGGGGGAAACCGGAGCACCCGGAGGAAGCCCACGCGAACGCAGGGAGAACATGCAAACTCCACACAGAAACACCAACTGACCCAGCCGAGGCTCGAACAAGCGACCCTCTTGCTGTGAGGCGACAGCACTACCTACTGCGCCACTGCGTCGCCTAAAATATTTACATGTATATTAATATTATATATATATTGTTATATTTTATATATAAATACACATGTAGCCTATATAAATTTACACAAGGTTGTGTCTATATATACATAGTTTACACAGTACTCACTAAATTATGTAAATGCAAACTTATTGTGTGATTAACTGTTAAACAGCACTAAATACAATATCATCAATTCAATTTAAATAATTTTTAATAAAATAAATAAACCATTAAATTGTTTAATCACGGCACCGTCATAAAGTAAGTCATCTGAGGTAATGTTTACATTTCACACATTGTGTTCATATCACAATTATATTGCAGGAAAACAATATATATATTGATTCATGATTATGAGCCAAGATCTGAACATACATTATTAACATATTTCTTCCAGAATTGTAAAAATATCTGATAAACAGCAATTGCTTCCAGTAGGCCAACAAACATGGTCATTTTTGATTATATCAAAATATTATAGAGTATTATAACTGGCTTTCTGGGCAGCAGTATTAATATAACCGGTGAAGTACCTACTTAAGTACTACGGTATCAAATCAAATCTATTGAATTGGTACGAGCATTTAACGAGTAGACTATCTGATGATAAAAACAAGCATTTAATTATAAGGTATAAGTAGTAACACTATCTAATGAGTACTATACCACACCAGTACATTATTAAACATACATATATAGTACATAATATAGTACACAAAACAGACATAATATATTCAGATATATTTGACTACAGCTCATCTCTGCGTTTCCATGGCAATACATAACGTTAGTTCCCCAGACGCGTTATAACACGGTAATAAACGTTCTCTTTTGCGTCACTCGAGCACGTTTTGTGTGAACGGCCGCTAAACATCTCAGTCAATATGAATCTGAGTACTAGACATCCAACATATTAAGAGAAACAAAGTGATTAACGTAATATACCTGCGTCTGTAGTGTTTTCCTCCTTCAGAAAATTCTGGAAGGTCCATTCTCTCCGTGTCTTCTGCTGAGTGACGTGTATTTTAAAGTTACAACGTCCTCCAGGTGATTTCAAATAACGCGTGCGTCAGATTCAGCGGGGAAACCCTCAGTCGCCGACGGGCTTTGTAAGATTGTTGATCTTTTAATGATTGTATATGATCTGAACGCCTTGCTTTCTTCCTAAATCATTCGCTTTTTAAATTATAAGCCGTATAATAATGCGTAACTGATTCGCAATCATTTTGGCGCGAATCTGCCAGCGGAGTGTTACAGAAACGGTGAATAGTCCCAGAATGAGGGCCAGTGTTGTGCCGCGAGAAACGCACCCCTTTCATAGACTTTAATTAGCGTTCAAAAAAAAAAAATAAATAAATAAATAAAATCAAGGGTCAAATTTGATTTAATCGTAATATGAGTATTATTTAGATGGATAAATCAAGAACACGAAGCATTATAAAACGCACTAGGCTTACAAATAAATCTAAAAATATTGACTGTAGTGTGTAGACCGACCACCAAAATAATGAGCCTGTTTTTGTGGGTTTTAAAACACTGAAACATGGAAAACAAGACGTTGATTGTGTTGTTTTCAACTAAACCACACACTAAACAATTATATTTACTTAATCTCAGCTATACACACCGGCCACTTTATTAGGTACACCTGTCCAACTGCACGTTAGCGCAAATGTCTAATCAGCCAATCACATGGCAGCAGGTCACTGCATTATAGGCATTTAGACATGGTCAAGACGATCTGCTGCAGGTCAAACTGAGCATCAGAATGGGGAAGAAAGGGGATTTAAGTGACTTTGAACGTGGCATGGTTGGTGCCAGACGGGCTGCTCTGAGTATTTCAGAAACTGCTGATCTACTGGGATTTTCACACACAACCATCTCTAGGGTTTACAGAGAATGGTCCGACAAAGAGGAAATATCCAGTAAGCGGCAATATTTTCTATGCACACTTTGGGTCCATTAGTACCAATTGAGCATGGTGTCAACGCTACAGCCTACCTGAGTATTGTTGCTGACCATGTCCATCCCTTTATGAGCACAGTGTCTCCATCTTCTGATGGCTACTTCCAGCAGGATAACGCACCAGACTGGTTTCCTGAACATGACAATAAGTTCACTGTACTCAAATGGCCTCCATAACTCAATCCAATAGAGCACCTTTGGGATGAGGTGGAACGGGAGATTGGCATCATGGATGTGCAGCCGACAAATCTGCAGCAACTGTGTGATGCTATCATGTCAATATGGAGCAAAATCTCTGAGGAATATTTCCAGTAGCTTGTTGAATCTCTGCCATGAAGGATTAAGGTGGTTCTGAAGGCCAAAGGGGGTCCAACCCGGGACTAGTAAGGTGTACCTAATAAAGTGGCCAGTATCTTCTGTAAGGGAAGGGTTCCATTCATGAAACTATTATTAAAAATTTGTATCAATTTAAGTTAATAGATGCACATTTTATTGACTTTGTTGAGAACTTATTGTTTTTAACATAAAATAAATGAACTAAAAAGGTGTTCCCAAATTATTTTTCTTACAATTATGACATATTATTCCACAAAATAGTTTTTATCTCACAATTCATAAGTAAAAAGGAAGTGATATTACTGCATTTCTATATAATATTTCTATATATTTCGACTTAATTGCATTTCTTATTTGATGTCTTGCTATCTTGCGACTACATTAAGCTAAAATGACACACAAGGTTGCATTTACATTTTTTATTCCATAGCAGAAACAGGCTATCATAATAACTGCCTGAATTATCAAAAGTATTAATAATAATTCACATTTTCTCTCAGGTGAAGGATCTTCGTGACGGGGTCATCAGAGTTAATGCGCCGCTTCACGCCAAAGTTTCAATGGCGATTCAGCTGAGCATCGAGATGAAGGCCAGAGACATCACTGCGCGTTTTGACATCGAGAAAGGGTTAGTGAACGAAAAACACCATCGTTTAACGTATACCATCATATAACCCACGTTAACCAGTGAATGTGTTTGCAGACGTGGATCGCGGAGTGGCAGTCGGCGACAGAAACAGCATCTGTTCGAGGTCGGCGGAAACATCGGTGAGCGCATTATTATTACATACGATACATATACGATAAAGGAATACTAGGGGCGTGAATCACAGGTTAACTCACAATACAATACGATCTCGATATTTTGTAGATAATAATGATATAACACCAGCAATTTTGTGATAGACGATATTTCGCAAGAAAAATATCAACGGTATATCCAACACAATCTCACGACAATTCATAACTTTTGACTTATTGGCTAATTCGTATGAATTCGTATGATCTAATTCGTGCAATTTAGTAAGATCTGCTCATCCCCAATGATGGTTGGGTTTAGGGGTGGGGTTAGGTGCCACGCCTTCTTTTTTAAATCGTAAAATTTTGTACGAATTAGCCACTAAACTGACATAATGTAAAATACTTACATTTTCTTGTGAGATCAGGTTGGTATATCGCGATATCTATAACGAAGATAGCGTCAAAAAGTCACATGATGCATTTATTTATGAACAATAAATCGATTTAACAGAAGATTAACAATTAATGTAAATAATAATGTAAAGTAAATGTTGTAATTTTTTACAGTATTTAAGTGTTTAAGTATTTTCGCAAGTAGATTAACGTGAAAAACCTTTAAATAGATGCAAATTTCTGCATTTGCCACAGTCACGTCTTCTGCTCAAGTTTAAAATTTCAATTCAAACTAAAAAGTCGAAAAACATCCCGCGATTAATTTAGAGGGAGTGACGCAATGCTATACATGTGACGTAAACCTAGCATAACAATTTATTGTACAAAACGTTTATTGTGAAACGCACATATAAAGTATTAATTATAATATTTAGCTATTATTACATTTTTATAACATTGTCTACTATGTTACCTACACACGAAAATGGCGTCTTTGTAGTAAAATGCAACACGATTTACACTGTAGTAAAAAGCAAACAAACTAACTGGGTAAAAAGTCAAAGTTATAGTTACAAGTTCTAATTATAGATGCAGATTAGAATTAAACAATATATCGTTTGAGCATCGATATCGCAGTGTGTGTATCCGCAATAGTCTTAACGCAGGATTAGATTAAATATAATATTTAATCTTATATTTTAATATTTATTACATATTAAAATGTAAATATATTATTAAATATGATATTTATACAATGATGAGCATGTTATTTTAAAGTTATTTATTTATTTTTATTTTAAATTAATAAAACTTTTTTATTTTTGATCTGTCGTGTTTATATATGAGGGTAATTTATTATATTTTATGCAAATGCACTGCATAGACAATGACTTTATCATCCCAGTCGATCTAATTTAATCAAATCTTTCCAAATAGAGCTACTCAAATCATCTGCAGAGATTATATTCATATCACAGCAAAACAAACTATCGCAATATCAGATTTTCCAATATCGTGCAGCTCTAATACAGATATATTCGACAGTCTGTATCATTGTGTGTAAATCATCTATTAAACTTTTTGTTTTTGTTGCCTGCAGGCGAGCGCTGCCTGGATCCAGATGCATGTCTACTAGACGTTTACCACGCTAACCCTCATTGTCAATGGGTGTTAAAGCCCCGCCAAACCTGAGACGCCCTGAACATGTGTGTTTACTCAAACCCAAAGACCCCTAGGTCAAAGGTCAAACATTAGGATTCACACTGAGATGCTCAATGCTGGTCATTGAGCCTGTGTGTGTGTGTGTGTGAGCGCATGTTTCATCACTTTAGACCACTAGCCAGTGTAAAAAAACAAAAAATAGCATGTACATAACATATTTATAGCACTAATTTATCCAGCTGTACCATAATTCTTTTGTATTGTTTATATACGCTGCATGTCTGAGATGAAGCCGTGAGAATTGAAACACTACAAACCCTGTGAAGAACAAGAGTGAAGCGCACCAAAATCACATTGTTTATTTTAAAAAGGAGAAGATATCTCAGATTATGTGTATTATTGGGGGTGAATTATTGTAATGGAGAATGTTTGAGTTGAGTTTTTACGGTCAAAATGAAGGTTTTGTTTTTAATACTGTGAATTTGTGTTTAATTCTCCATTAATTTCTCCATTTGATTATTTACACTATGTAAAAAGCTGTGATTTTGGTGTGACGTATGAGCTGTTCTTGTACACTGATCTGCACGGGTGATTATTACCTCTAATTAAACCAGATGAATATTAATGCCAACGTCATCAAACACTAACTGGATTCATGAAGGACGTCCGGAAACTCTCATATTTATGAACTCTAAAAGCAACGTGACGCTTATGAGAGATGCCCAATGACTTGTGAAGGACATTTATGCACATTTTTACTTTATAGCACATCATCTTCTCTGCCAATGATCTCTGATGCTCTGATTTGTCTGATTTTTTACTTCATTTGAAAGCTGATTTTCCCGTATGTTGAGTTTTTATGCCTTTTTTATGATGTTTATACTGAATTGTTTATTTCTCATGGAAATCTTTTGTTGTTTGTCATGCTGAATGTGTTTGATCATACTGAGAATGTGCATCTTTACATCATTTAAAGCCATGAGAACATGTTTTGTTTGATTTTTAGTTTCATTGAAACCAAAACGTGTCAAACATGAGTATTAAGAAGAACAAATAGCCATGATCACGATGCCGGATGCTAGATATCTACCACTGAACTACTATCTGTGTTGTAATACTGAGTGAAACAGCAGGTCATTATGAAAGAAATGCTATTAAAGCACCTGAAACACACTCAATGTTATGCAAGATTTGTGTGTGTGTGTGTGTGTGTGTGTGTATAAACTCGCCGGGCCTACACCACCCAACCGGCAACTTTCCACATAGGAGTCAGTTGCTCTAGCAACGAGGTCAGAGGAGTGAGGTTTACCTGCACAGCACTTTACAGGCTGGCGCGCGCGCGCGTATGTGTGTGTGTGTGTGTGTGTGTATCAGCATTCAGGAATGTTCCAGACAGAAGAAGAATGTTGATGAGGCAGAGATGTTTAACTCACTCGACTAAGAAACGAGCTGCATTTTATTAACAGGACTCACATGTCAAGCCCACACGTCTGCATGTTATATGGAGCCGTCATATTTGACCCTCCTGCTGTCTTACAAGTCTGGATTATTCTAGAAGTCTTCAGTAAAGCTCTGATTTCATGTCATTTCAATCGTCAGGTGTGTGATCATGAAGAAAGAAGCTCATCTTCATCACACACACACACACACACACACACACACACACACACACTCTGTGAATGATTGGGATTTCCCTTATCAGTGTGCAGTATATTATCAGTGTTCACTCAGTAGACAACACTCGACTCTCACTACAGTCAAGGCTGTGTTTTAATAGGATTACAGCCCCTGCAGAAGTTGAGAGTGTGTTCAGCAGGACAGCATTTGTAAAAGATAAAGCAGCAGAGTATTAGTGTGTGTGTGTGTGTGTGTGTGTGTGTGTGTGTGTTGGAGTGTACATGTGTGTGTTGTGCAGAGATTTGTGTTGGAGTATGCTTGTGTGTGTATGTGTTTGAGAGGTGTGTGTTTTAGTGCACGTATTTGTGTATGTGTGTGTTTGAGGGTTGTGTGTGTGTTTTGGAGTGTGCATGTTGGAATGTGCTTGTGTGTTTGTGTTGTAGTGTGCACGTGTGTGTGCGTGTTGGAGTGTGTGTGTTTGGTAGTGTGCATGTGTGTGTTGGAGTGTGCATGTTTGGGGGGGTGTGTGTGTGTGTGTTGCAGTGTGCATGTTTGGGTGTGTGTGTGTGTGTTGCAGTGTGCGTGTGTTTTGGAGTGTGCATGTGTGTGTTTAAGTGTAGATGTGTGTCTCTGAGGGTGCGTGTGTGTGTTGGGGGTTCTGTGTGTTTGAGTGTGCATGTGTGTGTGTGTGTGTGTTGTAGTTTGCAGGTGTGTGTGTTTGGGGGGGGTGTTGCACATGTTTGTGTGTTTAAGAGGTGTTTGTGTTGGAGTGTGCATGTGTGTGTTTGAGAGTGCACGTGTATTACAGAGTGTGCATGTGTTTTTTTGGAGGTTGTGTGTGTTTGAGTGTGTATGGGTGCATGTGTGTGTTTGGAGGTGTGTGTTGTAGTGAGAATGTTTGTGTTTCTGAGAGATGTGTGTGTTGGAGTGTGTGTATGTGTGTTTGGAAGGTGTGTGTTGAACTGTGTGTGTGTGTGTCAGTAGTTTATCTGATGTATTAGTGGTGTTACAGTTGTCCAAATCTCAAGATAAAAAACACCAAACATTTGTGTTCTGCTGTTAAAATGAGTGAGGCGTAAACACACAGGAGGGTTAATATCTCTACAGTTACAGCTGTTGTGTGTGTGTGTGTTGATGTGAGAGTGTGTGTGTTTACGCAGGGCATGAATGAGGGGAAACATGCAAGAGTGTGAACGCAGAGCTGAAGTCCAGCACATCGGTGACGTGACCCTTGAACACTCGCAGATTCCTCATACAGCCACGAAACGACTGCCTGACACTCAGACAATTCTGCTTTACATCCGCTGAGAGGGAGAGAGAGAGAGAACACACACACACACACACACACACACACACACACTGTCAGTCAGAGATAACACATCGCATACGCAATCATGCTGATATTGTGCTTTCTGTGAAGAATGGATGACTGTGTGGAAATAATAATACTAATAATATACATCAATAATACATTAATGCATCATGTCATTAATAATTAAATTAATATCTAAAGAGTATTGTTAAAAACACTACCACTAATATATAATAATACTAATAAGATAATTTATAATAATATAAAACATGTTTAAAAAAACTATAATAGCAATAATAAATTTAAAATAATCTAATTTAATAATTTTAAAGTAATTTATTTAAAAATCTTTAGGGATGTCAGAGAACAACTAAAATTCAATGTTTACTTAATAATAATAATAATAATAATAATATACATAAATAATACATAAATGTTTGATGTAATAAAATGATTTATCTAAATGTTATTGGTATAAAAACTACCACAAATATGTAATAAGAAAAATATGATAAGAAAATGTGAATTAGAAATTTAGTTAAAACTGATAATAAATAATAATATAAAATGTGTTTAAAAATACTATAATAGTAATAATTTATTAATTTATTTAAAAGTAATTAATTTAAACATCATCCGGGATATCAGAGAACAATTAAAATTCAATGTTTACCCAATAATAATAATAATAATAATAATAATAATAATATACATAACAAATGCAAACAAAACAAATACAAACAAATTTTATTGTTATAAAAACTACCACAAATATATAATATATAATAAGAATAATATAAGAAAATAATAATAATAATAATAATAGTAATATTTTAGCCATTTAAAATAATCTAATTTAATAAATAAAAGTAATTTATTTAAAAATAAGTACAATTAAAATTAAATGTTTATTTATAATAATAATATAGATAAATAATACAAACCTGTATAATACAATAGAAATAATGATCTAAATAGTATTGTTAAAAAGACACCGATAAAAACAACCACAAATGACAAAGTAAGAATAATTAATTAATATTTTTAACTTAATTTATAGTCAGGGTGCGAATTACAGGGGTTTTGGGGGGTTGGGGGGGTATTGACCCCCTTAATAAACGTTTGATCCCCCCAGAAGCGCATCAAATCAACATGTATAGGGGGGTCAGCTCTGAGAAATAATTTGCTCTGCTTTGTATTTTACATGATAATGTTAATAATTAAAATGAATATAAAAAAATCTAATTAATAATATAAATATACATTTGACCACCCCTATAATATCAGTGTGAATGCATGATCGTGTCAGTCTGTGAGAAAACTCATTCAACAGTGTGAAACCTGCAGATTTAGAGCACGATGGACAACATTACTGTTCACAAGACATCATAAAATATCTGATGTTTCTACATATCGCCTAAAAGTAAAGTCAAATTAGACGCATAGTTTGACTTACAGTAACCTCAGAAGTCAGTCATATACAAAATATCCCACAAAACACTGAAAACTTTAGTGAAGTGTATTTATAAACTAATTTGGAGAGGTTTACAAGCTTATGAAAGCTTGCGACTGGTCCTGCATTATCCAGTTTATGATTCCCCAATCAGACGATTCCTGAGCCACTATAAACACCCTCAGTTCCATATATCAGCCATCTTAGTCTTGAAGAATCCCCCCTTCCACCCCTACTCCTCCTCTTTTCCTAGATGGGCGGCACGGTGGCCCAGTGGTTAGCACTGTTGCCTCAAGAACGTCACTGGTTCGTCACTGGTTCTAGTCATTACCAAGCCAGCTGACGCCCATACTTCCATACTCACTTATTCACACACACACTCATACACTACGGCCAGTTTAGTTGATCAATTCCCCTATAGCGCATGTGTTTGGACTGTGGGGGAAACCGGAGCACCCGGAGGAAACCCACACCAACACGGGGAGAACATGCAAACTCCACACAGAAACACCAACTGACCCAGCCGGGACTCAAACCAGTGACGTTCATGCTGTGAGGCCACAGTGTTAACCACTGAGCCATTGTGATGTATATAAATATAAATATATAAATATAAACTCTGAAAATTGAACTGACACTGTTTACATTTACTATGATCTTCTATGTGAAGCTGCTTTGGCACAATCTACATTGTAAAAGTGCTATACAAATAAATTGAATTATTTACTTCCAGCATCTAAGCAAAAATGATGTCTACAACAAATATTAGATTTAACAACCCTACAGTGGGTCAGTCAGAGATACTGATGCGTGGAGCAGTACCTGGATGCCCTCCAACATATATGGGGTTTTTGGTCTCTGCAGATGTGGAGGAAGAGTGCGGGTTTTCTGCGTTCACCGTCACGCCGTCCACCATTAAACTCAAACTGTGCTTCTGCTTTTTGGCCACTAGAGTGCGCCAGCGTCCATCACACATGGACACACTGCTCCTGCTGCTCACTGAGATCCGACCCGCACCGTTATTCACATTAAACACCACCTGAG
Organism: Danio aesculapii; assembly: GCF_903798145.1. NCBI lineage: Eukaryota > Metazoa > Chordata > Actinopteri > Cypriniformes > Danionidae > Danio > Danio aesculapii. The sequence continues at coordinate 427,284 of NC_079458.1, forward strand.
ATAAGCAGAAATGTGTTATTCAACATCATCAATGTGTGTTTATTTGCAGGATTCTCAATCTAATACATTTAATTACACGACTATTCACTGCCTAAAAAGTCTGAAATTGTCCCTATACACTCATTCCCTACAGTAGTCCACTAGTATTGTCCACTTGAAGGAGAGAAGGATATGATTTAGTGAATTTGAGCACTATTATGTGCATTTAAAGGATGCCGTTTTGTTTGTGTTTTGCTGTTTAATGAATCCATCAGGCAGATTACATCTACAATCTGTTCTAGTTATTTGTGTTTTGGAAACTAAAAGGAATTGCTAAAGTGAAGGATTTTGCATGAGGAGGGTACATTACTCTGATTTAGTGGACAAATATAATATTGGAGCCCAAGGGGACTTACCTGCAAATTAGACACGGCATCAAGGACAAATTTAATGTGAAGGACAACCCTGTATGTGCTTATTTACAGTCACCACAGGATGCTCGGACTGCTTCTATGTGTTACAAAATGATGCTCAATGTCAACTCAGAAGTATGTAATAATTTGAGAATGATCTGGCAAAAGGATCTGGGGATTGATATTGAGGAGAATGAGTGGCTGGACTTAATTTCCAATGTAGGTAAAAATATTAGAGGAAAGTTCATCCAGTACAAAATAATACATAGACACTACTACACACCAGCCAGACTCTATAGGATGGGACAAGCTGGAAATAATCAGTGTTGGAAATGCAATAAAGAAGAGGGTACGTGTTTACACATGATTTGGGAATGTTGTCTAGTTTACCCATTCTGGTGTAAAATTTTAGGACTAATGGAGGAGTGGCTAGGCTGAGAGTTACCTGTAGAGCCTCGGCTATGCCTTCTGGGTGACAAACTAGTGATTGAACAATGAGGGAGAGGTACATAGAAAATGGGATAATCTCTGGCAACATCTAAAATTAGGATAAATGAGTATGTACTTACAAAGGTACCACAACTTTATTTTCAATATATGTTTGCTGTACGTTTTTTTTCTTGGTGTGACAGGTGGCTGAACATGTAACATGTATCATATGTGTATGTAGTGTGAAGTGTGTTCTTTGTTCTTGCTGTTGAACAATAAAAAAAGTTGAATTATTAAAAAAAAGATGAGAGCTGCGCTCGTCGGACTGTTCATCTAGGATCTACCGCTGGATTTAATCTCACTATATTTGTTAAACGTGATATTTAATTCATCTTGTTGTCTCTATCTAATGACATTTTCCCTGACTTTGGCCTTTTGAATCTCTTACTTGTTCTCAGGTGACTGTTTTGGCTGAGCGCAAAGATAAGTTAATCATTAATGCAACCATATACACTCTGTATATTGACCGATTGCTTGCCTTTATTTCCTATATTGTATAAATTTATTGTACGTTTTATAATGGCCATTATTGATGATTAAGCTTATATTCAGCAAAAGACAGGGGGTGTTTCATATTTTCAATGAAACTGTAAGGAGGCAGTGATGTTCAAGGCTTATAAATATGCACACAGTGAAGATGACGCTCATTTATGCAGCACGACGCCTCCACATATCTGCTGTCTGTAAAGCTGTTAATATCAGAATGAAAACAGCAGTTCCTTATATCATGTGTTCAGTTTATTGTTACGATAGTGAAACAGCGTATGTATCCAGAATGATGTGAATAAGGTTATAAAGTACACTGTTCCCTTTGAAGATTTACCCGACGTGTCCTCGGGAGTCTGTTTTCCATATCAAACTTGCGAAGTGTGAACTTACAAGGAGAGGATGCAGGACTGAACTGTGTGTAGGCTGCTTAATACTGAGGAAAAGCCCCAATCAGAGAGGTGACTGTCTGCAGCCCCGCCTCCGTTTTCAGATGTCTTCATTTTCCACCACTGAGATGGAGCAGCAGCGCTTTAGAATGAAAACGGCCTCTCCAGCGTTTACAAAATGCTCCATCTTCTGCGCTCGAAAACTCCGGCGTAGTGTAGACGGATGGTGTAACGGTAGCAAAACTTATGTGTTTTAAAATTAAAACGTATTAGTGTAAATGGGGCCTGAGCTGTCTATTAGTAATGAAACAAAGGCTTCTGATTTCTGTCATGTATACACACATGACTGATAATAAGGCTAATAATAAGCTGATAATAAGCTGATAAACCTGTCAGGCTTCATTCTGAGTTAACAACCTGCTGCATCTACTTCACTTTATTTATTTTAAATTGCATTTTGATAAATGGAAACTAAAATTTAACACAAAAATCCCTGATATTTAATGACTTTGACAAAATAAAAACAATTAAAAACAGTTTCCGGACTTTCAATGTGTGGGAAAAGCCTTTTACACCTCCAGAAATGAATGACCTGTGGTGGAACACGCTGTTTACTTGACACTGTAGAGTGAACACTGACCTGTCCGTTGAGCAGCTCCAGGCCGATGGCGTCCACTTTAGTGCTGCTGATTCCTAATAAAACTCCATCCGGCGCCGTGGAGCGAAACTCCAGACTCACTGTCACGTCTGAGCCCACGTTATAGCCCTCTTTCACTGCAGGAAAACACACACACACACACACTCAGGAGAGCATTCAAGATCTGAATTACTCTTATTTTGAATGTCTAATTCTCTTCATTCGTTTGTTTCCTGTCTTTGTCTACAGAATGTACCGTCTCCATTCACTGAACACAGTTATATCATTTAAACCCAGGTAATTTAGATAAGTCAGCTGCTGATTTTCTTTTTATGATGCAGATTTAAACTACTCATCTATTTGTGAAATGTAATATGATTACAGAGTCAAGAAGGTGTAAACTTTAGATGTTGTAAAGCTCAAATGTTTCAATGGTGATAGAGTTTCCTATTATTTATAATTTGGTAAACGTCAAATAAATACGAATTTCACTGTAGCAGTTATTATGCATGTTATTTATCTCGAAATACTGTGATACGGGGCAGCACGGTGGCGCAGTGGGTAGCACAATCGCCTCACAGCAAGCAGGTTGCTGGTTCGACTCCTGACTGGGTCAGTTGGTGTTTCTGTGTGGAGTTTGCATGTTCTCCCCGTGTTGGCGTGGGTTTCCTCCGGTTTCCCCCACAGTCCAAACACATGCACTATAGGGGAATTGATCAACTAAATTGGCCGTAGTGTATGTGGGTGTGTGCAAGAGTGTGTGGGTTTTTCCCCAGTGTTGGGTTGCAGCCAGAAGGGCATCTGCGTAAAACATGCTGGATAGTTGGCGGTTCATTCTACTGTGGTGACCCCTAATTAATAAAGGGACTAAGCTGAAAAGAAAACTAATAAATGAATGAATACTGTGATATCACATTGATCAGCTTTATATCAGCCATCAGACAAAAGTGTCATAATATGGTTTCAACACCATTTCTTAAAGTTATTTTTACTGTCATTTTAATTTTAGCTAAAGGATTAAAAGTCTTGCAGTGTGTCGTTTATATTAGTTTTCAGATATAAAGTAATAAAATGGTTTGAATAGTGTGTTTAGCTTTAGTCTACTGTAATAACCACGCTGGGATTTTCGCCTGGCGTTAAACAAAATCTGCTCACTGAAAGCTGCGTATCCGCTGCCGTTGAAGAACGTGCCGTCCTGAGCATTGCTGAAGCAGAAGCCGGTGGCGTGAGACGACAGTGGATTATTGAGGTTCATCGGGATGCCGTTAAACGTCACGTCCTGCACACACGCCGCCACACTGTGGGTCACCTGATGACACAAAACAGCAAATCAGAAAACAGCAAAACACTGTGATGCTTTCACTGAGGGATGCACCAGTACAGAAAAGATCACCGATATCAATAACTGATAACCAGAGCCAGACAGAATCTGCTTTTATTTTTGCTGTTTTCTTTAAATTTTCATTCTTTATTCTTTTATTCAGTTTTAATCATTTTCTTGTTTATGCAAATCACTTTGAATTCCCATTGTGTATGAAATGTGCTATAGAAATAAACGACTGGTGTTATTAGTGAATCTTCACTCCAGAAAGGTTTGTGATCTCTGAACTTTATTAATCAATTATTCTTTTTATGGAAAATTATTTAGCATAAATAAAACATACTGCATGACACAACATAATCGAGCAACTGAACATCAACCAAAATCTAAATACCAATAAAATAATAAAACAGCGGTGGGCAGCAAGCATGTGAAGTGGTCCGAGCAGTGGCCTATTAAACTGATACGATATGATGATATATCATGCATCATATTCTTTCATTGAGGAAAAAATAACATGTTTAAGTATGTTCATAATAATTACGTAACACATATTAATTAAAATAATTACGTTTCCGATTCTCTTGGCGGTGTATGTGGCAGGAAGTCCACCGACGTACAACTTCCCCTCGACGTCTAGTGTGTGTCCTTTAGTGGAGATGTGGTCAGATTCGATACCGTCCACACTGACCATAACCGTCTTCTTACTGAACTCGGCCTTCACCTGAACATGGTTTATAATCATGGTTTATTATATTATTTAGCATATAATCATGGTGTATTGGCCTAGAAACAAGACAAGAACTCTAAGTAAGAGAAGTGTGTTAGAATGTGTGTGTTGCTGAACTGACG
>NC_079458.1:436849-476849 GCF_903798145.1 Danio aesculapii
ATATATGTGTATGAAATGACATTTAAATATCTATGTAACAAAATGGTTCTGCGTAGTTTTTCCTAGTGTTTCTCTTTATGTATCACATATACACAATAAATATACATTACACACACACATATAATGAAAGATTACACTTCATTTGCATATTTAGCCCGAGCGGCACGGTGGCTCAGTGGTGTTGCACTGTGGCCTCACAGCAAGAAGGTCGCTGGTTTGAGTCTCGGCTGGGTCAGTGTGTGTTTCTGTGTGGAGTTTGCATGTTCTCCCCGTGTTGGTGTGGGTTTCCTCCAGGTGCTCCGGTTTCTCCCACAGTCCAAACACATGCGCTATAGGGGAACTGATCAACTAAATTGGCTGTAGTGTATGAGTGTGTTTGGGTGTTTCCCAGTACTGGCTTGCAGCTGGAAGAGCATCCGCTGTGTAAAACATATGCTGGAATAGTTGTCGGTTCATTCCGCAGTGGCGACCGCTGATGATCAGAGACTAAGCTGAAGGAAAACTAATGAATGAATGAATCTTTAGCCTGTGAGCCGTGTACACTGATGATGATGATGATGATGAAGACTGACCTGTTGTGTGTGTCTAGATGAGCGGCTGAATCCAGCCAGGATGACTCCGCTGTCTCGTCTGCTGGAGAAGGTGCTCATGATCTCAGTGTGAGAGGAAAGCAGCACCGACGGCATCTCCAGAAACCCTCCGCCAAACACTGACACACTGCGGATGGGCTACACACACACACACACACACACACTTTCAATACGACATGCATTTGTGTTTGACAGTTTCCAATAGTTTCTTGTCCACTCTCACCTTGAGGACGCAGCCTTTCTTCACGCCGTACGACTCTCTGAGCAGGTCGAAGTTTGTTCGTGCGATTTCCACGTTCTTCATGCAGCCGACGAAAGAGCGAGCGACAACCTGCCTCCTGCACACATTTACAAAACTACACGTTTTCATCTCTGGAACCAGCTTCTATCAGCGCTTTACAGATTGGTCTGCCTGTTAATAACTGATGCAACAGAACGCAGAGACACACACTCAATGTGTTCTTTGATACCGAAATTATAAATAATAAAGGAAATAGATGCTTTAATGCATCACTTACTAGAATAAACACACAAAAAGATGAACATTTTGCTTGATTATTTGATGATAAACAAAACTGAGTGTTTGATTCAGGAGGTGGAGGCACTTAACAATATAGTGGAGAGTTTATTACTTAATATTTAAGACACAATATCCCTAAATACAGACACAAGCATTATTTTTAGAGATGACTTGATATCATTGTGTGACTTTTCAAAACGTTTTCATTGCAGTTTTTGTTTTTGATGAATAAAATATGCTGGATATATTATAATAATATCTAATAATATGACCACAGGGGGATGCACAGTGGCGCAGTGGGTCGCACAATCGCCTCACAGCAAAAAGGTCTCTGGTTCAAGTCCCGGCTAATCAGTTGGTGTTTCTGTGTGGAGTTTGTCCATAGTGTGAATGAGTGTGTATGGATGTTTCCCAGTGATGGGTTGCAGCTGGAATTTTGCATTCTGTGCTGGATGAATTGACGGTTCACTCCGCTGTGGCTAAGGGACTGAAAAGAAAATGAATGAATGAATATATCCACAGTTCTACTATAACCCGTGTGCTGTCACCTGATTGGTCGAGAGGCTGGCAATCCGCCGATGTAAATGGGGTCGAGGTCAGAGCGGTTGAGGTCAGAAGCCTGACCCGGAGACTCCGCCTCCATCACCTCCCGGTCGGATGGGTTTGAAGCGGCCATGACAGATAAATGACCTATTAATTCATAAACACACATTTATTACACACAGAACAACACATGACTGACTTGTACATTAAGTGTGTTGATGCGCTTAAACTTATAGTGGAATGTGAATTTGCAAAGCCCAGCACTTCAGATTAAAGCACCGCCCTCTTCTGAAAAGGGGGCGGGATCACCAGCTAATTTGCATTTAAAGAGCCAAACACCAAATTGACTATTTTAAGGAAAAATTCTGACTCATTATTTCTGAAAACAAGACAATATTTTATACTTGTCAAGATGCTTCTTGATTTAAGAATATTTAGATATTTGGACTACAAACTAGACAAAAACTCTCAGTTTCTCAAAAATTAATACTCACAAATCAATATGTTAGATAAAAAGATTAAATAAATGTTAATAAACAGTAAAAAGTCTGAGAGAAACATTAAAAATATCAGACTGGTTCGCAGCAGCCATGACAGATTGGATCACCAATGAAAACTAGTCTTTGGGTTAGTTTGAGTACATTTACGTTTGTTGATTAATGTACACGGTCCCTTGTTGTCAAATAAATAAAATAATAAACTGAATAAATGACCTGCACACAAGACATCTCATAATTCATAAACATGCATTTATTACACACAGAACAATCACATGACTGACTTTTAAATAAAGTGTGTTTATAGGATTAAACTAACAGTGGAATGTGCATTTGCAAAGCCCAGCTCTTCAGAATAAAGCCCCACCCTTTTTTGAAAAAGGGGAGGGGCCACTAGCTCATTTACATTTAAAGAGCCAAACACCAAAAAGCTTGTTTTTAGAAAAAACTCACTTAATTTTGACTCATTATTTCTAAAATAAAAGACAATCTTTTTTACTTGTGTTGAAAATGCTCCTTGATTTCAGAATTTTTAGATATTCGGAATAGAAACAAGACAAAAACTCTGAATAACAACAGCATTTTTGCATTGTGTCTGTTTTAGCGTTAATATGATTGATTTGCCTCTTGTTACAGTTCTGAAACAAGCAGGAAATGTTCATCAGCACATTCTGAGGGTGGACATGAGAGTATAAGAGACGCACCTTTGCGCTTGTTCCTCTGCAGGGCGATTCGGTACCAGGTTCCAGTGTTGTATGTTTTGCTGGAGGTCATGGTCAGCGCACCAGAGCCCAGTTCAAAGGTCAGATGAACCTTTCCTTCCACCAGCTCGATGGACAGAAAGTCTCTCTGCAAACACATCATAATGGTGAGGATTTTGTGTTGTTTCCAATAGACTGAATTATTTATGGAGCCCGCAATAACATCAAAACTACCTGCCACATACAGATGTTACTAATACCCCGACTATCAAAATTCATGTGGCTCAAATTCGGCCCAAACCAGACACTTACATTCGGCCCACATACCGCATGGAATGATGGCACTTGGGCTGTCCACTCTCCTGTTTGCAAGATCTGGGCTACAATTAAGCCATTCCAATACCACCTATCAGCCAGAATTCAACCAAATGAACCAGAACTGACCCTATTCTGGGCCACAGTTTGCTTTTATTCTGGCCCAGATCCGGCCTACACCAGACACTTACATTCGGACCACATACTGAAGCGAATGATGTCTCTATTTATTCATATCTGCCATGTCAAAGAGCTATGGTTTGACCCCTATAGTTATCAAATGATCACTGTACCTTATCTTTACCAAAAGTGACCTGTCGTATGTTTTAGGATAACAGAACCATTCTTGCCACATCTTACCTCAGCTGCTTTAAGCTCACACCATCTTTAGCCAGAGATACTCACCCATATTTACCATATCTCATCTGTGCCAATATAGGCTCACAACCACATTAGCCAGACTGTAATATATATTTGCCAAAAGTGGCCCACATATGTTTTAAGAGAACTGGGCCACATATGCCATATCTTCTCTGGGCCACTTTAGGCTCACAGCCACATTATCCAGAGTTTACTGTTCTGAATATTCACCAAAAGTGGTCCGCTTATGTTTTAAGAGAACCGGGCCACATTTTCCATATCTTCTCTGGGCCACTTTAGGCTCACAGCCACATTATCCAGAGCTTACTGTGCCGAATATTAGCCAAAAGTGGCCCACATATGTTTTAAGTGAACTGGGCCACATTTTCCATACCTTCTCTGGGCCACTATAGGCTAACAGCCACATTAGCCAGAGCTTACTGTGCCGAATATTTGCTAAAAGTGGCCCATATATGTTTTAAATAACTGGGAAACAATTGACATATCTTCTCTGGGCCGCTGTAGGCTCACAGCTGCATTAGCCAGAGCTTACTATGCCGAATAATTGCCAAAAGTGGCCCACATATGCCTTAAGATAACTGGGCCACATTTGCACCTACACATGTGAGCCCCTTAGGCTTCAGACCCAGATTATCCTTAAATGACCATGCCGTATTTTTGCCAATCTCTTTTATGAAGAGGCAAGCACTGACTGGAGGTCCATTCATAAAAGCTCTTCATGTCTAATTCCAGTGACTGGACTGGCATATCTGTATTGACTGTATTGGTGATGAGCCCGCATGAACTGAACCATCACCACCGTACCATGACATATATATAGAGTGCGATACATATACGCTAACATATACAGTTACACCCCTAGTAATAATACAGTTTACCGTGCCGTTGGAGGCCAGATACAGCAGCAGGCCATTCGGAGACAGAGTCTTGAAGAACATCACCACACTGGTGGACATGGAGCGCAGAGATTTCTCCACCACAGAGAAACCGCTGCCGTCGAAGTGAAACGAGGTGTCTTCAGTGCGAGGACTGATGGAGAAACACAGAACATCAAGAACATCAGGGTCTGCGTGTAGAGATCATTTCAATACAGAAATAGCAGAATTATTAACCCCTGGATCATTTTTTACTTCAACTGTACATACTTCATCACAATATATCAGATGCTATGCTATTTGTGTGGTTTATTTATAAACTCATTTCGAGAGGATCACGTGCTTATGATCAACACGGCTGGCTCCTCTTTAGCTCCGTAATGTGACCCATCAGATAATTAAGGAAGTATTATAAATAACCAGAGTTTTTCACTCCAGTTATCTTTGTCTTGAAGCTTTCCCCCCCTTCCACCCCAACTTCCTCCCTCTTTTTTCCGATAGGGCGACACGGTGGCCCAGTGGCTAGCACTGTTGCCTCACAGCAAGAACACCGCTGGTCCAACCTCCTATCAGGCTGGTTGGTGTTTCTGTGCGGAGTTTACATGTTCTCCCCGTGTTCGCGTGGGTTTCCCCCGGGTCCCCCGGTTTCCTCCCACCGTCCAAAAACATATACCATAGAAATAGATTAAACCAAATTATCACCGAAAACAACCCTAGTTTACACTTCTCAAGCGGCGACAAACAGGGGAGTTCTCGAGACCTACCTGAGCTCGAACTCCCCTCTCGCCCTTCTAACGGGAGGGAGCCCCGGGCTCGAGGATATTACGAGCTCAGGGCTCTCTCCCGGGACAGCATGCCAAATACGCTTTATTGATTATCAGCTAAGTGTGAACTCTTGAAATATTAGTATAATATTGAAAGACAATTCTTGATGGTGTGTTTGCCTCAAGCCCAAGATTGAATGACTGTCATTTACCCTCATAAATGTGATTTATTAGCATCTGAAATGTGCCATCAATCATCTTAAATATTAGGCACAGATAGATAAAAAAGGTAGATCACACTACAGACTCCTGAGTATTTATTTGAAACAAAAGCAAATGTATATATGTAATTATAACCTAATTAGTGAGATAAATTAAAGCAAAAGTAACACAATTATATTTATCTACACTTTCAAAACCTTGAAAACATAATAACTTAAATTAACTGATGTATTTTCAAAGATTTGCATGACAGTATGAACCCTGAGTCTGGCCATAGTAAAAGACATGAGCAGATGTGTGTGTGTGTGTGTGTGTGTGTGTGTGTTTTACCTCCTGAAGCAGCCTCCGCACTCGCCCTGTCTCTCAGCGTAATTCCACAAGCCGATGTTGTTCTCGTTGAGCGACGCTTCACCCATACAGCCTCTGAAATGGGTCATTTTCACTGCTGGAGATTTCTGGGAAAGGAAAACACAGCCATGAACTGAGACACCAGAATTACCTTCATCTTTTGACATGTAGGAGCTCACAGCACCACAACAACAGCCTGAGAGAGAATGTATGGGCAACCACATGTCAAAATTTGATTGATGACTGCCACGCCCCCTTTGGGGAAGAGATTCTTGTCTATGCCCCGCCCTTTGATACTTGCATTTTATAATTCTAGTAATTCCTTTAAATTAAATTAAATTAAATTAAATTAAATTAAATTAAATTAAATTAAATTAAATTAAATTAAATTAAATTAAATTAAATTAAATTAAATTAAACAAAATTAAATTAAATTAAACAAAATGTAACAAATTAAACAAAATTAAATTAAATTAAATTAAACAAAATGTAACAAATTAAACAAAATTAAATTAAATTAAATTAAACAAAATTAACCAAAATTAAATTAAATTAAACAAAATTAAATTAAATTAAATTAAACAAAATGTAACAAATTAAACAAAATTAAATTAAATTAAATTAAACAAAATTAAACAAAATTAAACAAAATTAAACAAAATTAAATTAAATTAAATTAAATTAAATTAAATTAAATTAAATTAAATTAAATTAAATTAAATTAAATTAAACAAAATGTAACAAATTAAACAAAATTCAATTAAATTAAACAAAACTAAACAAATTAAACAAAATTCAATTAAATTAAACAAAACTAAACAAATTAAACAAAATTAAATGAAACAAAATTAAATAAAATTATTCTGGTAAATTAAATTATAATTACAGTAATTGTATTGTTATCAAACTAATTAAATTATAGATTTAACATATTTATATATAAATTGTTATGTGTAGCTGTGTGTTTATGTGTGTGTTGGTTTTGCGAGTGGTTTGTGCTCTGCTTATGAGCCCTGTGCTCGTGTATTTGCCGTAGCGCTCTGTGCGCCCGCAGGTGAAAAGTCAACTCTGACTGGAAAAAGCATGCTACATCAGTCACCTCTTTCTCATTGTCCAATCAAATGGAAGCATAGTTTTCATTGATGGACAGCAGTGTTTGTGTTGTCATGACGACTACACAGACTTTTAAAGATGGAGGAGAGACTAGTGGCCACTTTTCCCAGTTATCCAGAGCTATAAACAGCAGCGCTCGTGCACAATACGCCGCTGATTCAGTGGTTGCCTAGCGACGTAAAAAGCGCAGCACACTTCTTTTATTCTAGTCAACAATAAAGGCAGTGCGGTCGCCTCACCTTGTCAGAACAGAAAAGCATATTCGGTGTGATCGGCCCTTTAATCAGCAGTAATAAAGCTTAAGCTCAGTGTGTCTCACCTTCACCTGTCCACCCAGGCCGCCCACATACACCCATGTGTGTTTATTGACGTCCATCACGGTGGCTGATCCGACAGCACTGCTCTTTACGGCAGGCAGCGGCTCCGAGTCCGTCTGCTGAACGGTGAGCGTAGCGTGTCTCCCAAACCTGCACACACACATCAAACAACACCTGTTATGCTGAAATCACTTTTATAAGGGGTTTAAACACAGCTGTGCAGCTGCAGTGAGTGAGTATATCCAGCCTCTAATGGTAAACATGAATGACAACACACAGTAATGATGAGCAGGAGGAGTCTGGTAGGTTCTAATAACTCTCCCCAAACCCTTTACCCCATCTTTCATGAAACTTTACTACATCCAATCAGCTCGCAGTAGAATAAACAAGCCACGCCCACTATTTAGTCATTTTAGTCATTCCGTTTCTCAAGGAGCTGCGTCACAACACAAAAACAAAAAACAGTCGCAGCACAGGTTCATGCAGACGTTAATGCATATTAAATATGACTAGAACAGCTACTCACCGCGTAGCATTGATCCTGTGCCATTTATCATTATTGATCTGAATGTCTGGATATTCCAGTCTGGTATGTCCTGAACCGGCGTCCCACAGGAAAGATACCTTCCCATCATGCATTTCCAGAGCCATGAAATCCTCCTGATGCAGATATAAACATGCAAATATACATTTAGACAAACCGCATGAATTAAAGAACAAGACTTTTACTCAGTTATCATGAAGGGAATCAAAAATGGATTATAATGCTTTGATAATGAAATACAGCTGACGTAAAATTTAATATTTTATTCTATACCTACAATTTGTGTTAATTTAGCATTACGCCCCATTCACATGAGGGATCAGCTTCAATGCTTCCCATTCACTTTGAATTGGTGACATCAGGCGTTGCCAAACTGCATTGTGGATCCGTCGGCACCGCTTCAGAGGCGTTGCTTGCTACAGAAGTTGGGACTTTTCAAGCGCCGATGGAAGTGCCAGCCAATCAGATTGCTGTATGCAAATACACCAGCTCAGGCAGTGGCCTATTGCTGACTAATTTCATTGGCTGACGCTGTTATGACGATCACTGATATGACTTCAGGCACGCCCTCTGTCAAATATTGACGCTGAATCCCCGTGTGAATGGGGCGTAAACGTACAACTGTAATGTTATTGAACTTTTCCATTTTATAATATTTGGCTAAATATTTAAAGAACATTGTTTAACAATTATTTAACAAGCCATAAAGTTCTAAATTGTAAAAAGAAATGAATGAGTGAATGAGCAGTAAAGTATGCAGACGTACGCTGGAGCTGCTGCCCATGTAGAAGAGCAGGTTGTCGGGTTCACTGGTCTTCATGGTCAGTGTGAGTGTGTTGAAGTTGCTGGATGTCACTTCAGGTCTGTATGCGCGCACACAGTTACGGTCTGCAGAGACGGCCACTTTAATCTACAGAGAGCACAGCATGCATTAGTGACTGTATGTGATTGCTGAAGCATTAATTACCATCATATCCATGGATTAAAGTATACAATTCTTCAAACCTGATATTTTTTTCATGCTACATTCATTTAATGAATACCTTATTTAAATAGCTAAGACCAATAGAAGTTAAAGGAGACCAATTATGCCCCATTTTACAAGATTTAAAATGCATCTCTGATGAGTAGGTAGTGAAGTTTGAGCTGAAAATAGCACACAAATGTTTTCTAACTCTCTGAAATGGACCCTTTCAGGCTTTGATCCTAATTGTGGCGTTTTGGTGACTGTCGCTTTAAATTCAAATTGAAAACAAGACTAACATTATCAGTGTGAAAATGTGAACAGAAGTGTCTCAGTAAGTGTCTTTCCATTTCTCAGTGAATACATGCAATGGGTTTTGGTGCATTTTAATTGACTAATCTAATGTATATGCACAAATATATTACTGTAAAGCACCCTGGAGAGAATATTACTGTAACAGAGAGATCTGTGAGGGGTCAACTCATTTACAATCAACACTATATATATATCTATCTATCTATATATATATATATATATATATATATATATATATATAAATGTATACAGTTGAAGTCAGAATTATTAGCCCCCCTGTTTATTTTTCCCCCAATTTCCTAGTTTAACAGAGAGCAGATTTCTTCAACACATTTCTAATCATAATAGTGTTAATAACTCATCTCTAATAACTGATTTATTTTCTCTTCGTCATGATGACAGTAAATAATATTAGACTAGATATTCTTCAAGACACTAGTATTCAGCTTAAAGTGACATCTAAAGGCTTAACTAGGTTAATTAGGTTAACTAGGCAGGTTAGGGTAATTAGGCAAGTCATTGTGTAATGATGGTTTGTTCTGTAGACTATAAAAAAAAATAGCTTAAAGGGGCTAATAATATTGACCTTAAAATGGTGTTTAAACTATTAAAAACTGCTTTTATTCTAGCTGAAATAAAACAAATAACAAATAATAACTTTCTCCAGAATAACAAATATTATCAGACATACTGTGAACATTTCCTTGCTCTGTTAAACATAATTTGGGAAATATTTAACAAAGAAAAAAAAATATCTCTAATTTATTTAAATGTTTAGAGTGCTTTTTATTCACTATATTTTTGAAGTGCTCAGACATCAATATTGTACATATTCACTATTCTGATTTACTGCATACTGGTGTGTGACCAGTAATGTGTGTGTGTGTGTGTATTAGAGTTGGACCGATAGACGATGCAATTATCCATCGCCAATGGCCGATAGACCACCCCGCCCCTGTCGCAGCAGCAACCCGCTTGCAAAAAATATACACTGAGGCCCCGTTTACACTCATACATCTTGGATTTAAAATGGCATTTTAGAACGAAAACGATCCATGTCCACACTGGCGTTTCATCTAGCATCTCTGAAAGATCTCCATCCACACTATAACCCTGAAAACGCACATCACGTGACCACACACACACACAGGCACGCGCTGTCAGGCAGTCAGCAGCTGGTGCTCTGGGCATAAAACCCCAGAGAGCAGTGCACATCGGACAGTTGATCAAGGATGTAGTGCTGCATGGCGTCTCACTATAGTTGTTAAAGGTGATCTTTAATTAATCTCTGCACTATCTAACGACTCTTCGCTCTTTTGAATCTATCAGGTAACGTGTCACAGCGTCAGCACACTGCTTCAGTCTTTAACTTTCACTTTTATACTTAGTCATTTTAGCTAAACCTCAGATACTGTTGGTTGGTTCCTGTTGGTTGTGCACGCCAGGTGTGTGTACGCCTTTATAACGACACAGATCACTCTGCCTATTCATGCCAGAATCCTGAGGGATTGACAGGTGGTAATCTGTGTGTAGCTTCTCTTTATTTATTTATGATTTGGTTATGGGTAAAACAAAGATCATGCGGGTCAGGTAATTGAAACAGTAGGCTACAAATAATTAATCCGTTATGAATCAATTAATTATTCAAGAAAATAAATTCACCTCTGCCTATGACGATGATAACATCGTCCATCGCGATGTTTCACATTAGACATCGTACGATGCTAAATTGGTCGACATCGCCCAACCCTAGTGTGTATGTGTGTGTTCTCACCGATGCGGCCTGTTTGCGCGCCTGACTGATGAGCTCTCTGATATCGGACAGGTTTCTGCTCAGCGTTTCTCCCAGAGTCTGCAGAGGCTTCAGACGCTCCAGCAGACGATCGGCTTTCACATCAGCCTCACTCAGGCGGGATCCAGCGGCGTTTGCTGAAGCACAGAATAAAGAGGGAAAATATGAATATCATGATTATGACTGATTAGATGACAATTAAAGGCACAGTTCACCTTAAAATTAACATTCTGTCATCATTTACTCTCCTTTTACTTGTTTTAAACTTTATATGTTTCTTTCTTTTGTTGAACATAAAAGAAGATATTTTGAAGAATGTTGAAAACCATACTATGGAAGTCAATGGTTACAGGTTTTCAGCTTTCTTCAAAATATCTTCTTTAGTGTTCAATAGAATAAAGAAACATGGAAATTTGAGTTGTGAATTATGAGTATGCTAATATTTCAATAATCAAATGACAAAGCCACGCCCCAGCCCAGAGACAATGTTTCAACGGCCACGTAACATTACGTAGATTTTATATGTTGACAAATGTGATTATGGATAATGTGTAGCTAAAATTAGAATATTTAAATGAGAAAGCCCCTCCCCCACAACCTCCTGACACAATGTTTCCATGGCAACATAACATTATATAGTTTTTAAAATGTTGTCAAATGTGATTTGTGAATTATGTGTATGACTATGTTAAAATTTGAATATTCAAATGAGAAAGCCACGCCCCCAGCCCACAGATACAATATGTTTCCATGGCAACATAACATTATGTAGATTTTATATGTTGACAAATGTGATTATGAATTATGTGTAGCTAAAATTAGAATATTTAAATGAGAAAGCCCCTCCCCCAACATCTCCTGACACAATGTTTCCATGGCAACATAACATTATATAGTTTTTTATATGTTGTCAAATGTGATTTGTGAATTATGTGTATGACTATGTTAAAATTTAAATATTCAAATGAGAAAGCCACGCCCCAGCCCACGGATACAATATGTTTCCATGGCAATGTAACATTATGTAGATTTTATATATTGTCAAATGTGATTTGTGAATTATACGTATGCTAAAATTAGAATATTCAAATGAGAAAGCCCCGCCCCCACAAACAGAATATGTTCCCACAGCAGCGTCTGCATCTCTGACCAGTGTCCTGTGAGTCTCTGAGCAGCTGATTGGTCCTCTGTGTGCTGTTATCGGCTGACCCCAGAGCTGACGAAGACTCGTCCAGTTTTAGGCGATAATCCTGCAAACGCTCCAGAGCTTTCTGTAAAGACGCATTCGCTGCTTCTGTCTGCTGCTTCGCCTGCAGGATTTCAGCTCTGCTGCCTGAGAAACACATAAACAATCAGAAGTCTATCTGACACTTAAGGGTCAGTTCACGCAAAAATTATTTAATTAGCGCATAATTGTGCATCCTAGGTGTTCCTGACTTTCCTCTTTCGGTCAAATCCAGAGTTATTTTGAAAATGATCTCGGCTTTTGTAGCTCAGGATGGATGTTTTTTCTTCAACAGTCCAAAACAATTCCAATATAGTGCATCTATGCATAATAAAAAGTGCCTTGCGGTGCGAATCAATGAGTTTTTGAAAGAAAAATATGCAAATTTCAAACTTTATAAACACACATACATGTACATATATGTATACAAGCTGTCAAAGAAACTAGTTATTTGTATTACCTAGATATTACCTAGATTAATTAGGTTAATAAGTCATTGGACAACAGTTGTTTGCTCTGTAGACATCCAAAAAATCATAATTTCTTTATTATTTCAAAATAATGACATGCAAGAACTTTCTTATAGCATCACAATATTAAAATTTCACAGGAGGGCAAATCAACTGTGTATATAGATAGTGCTGTATATAAGGGTTAATATTTACTGCACGCACCTCCAGGAAGGTTTCTGAGGATGCTGAGGGCTTCTGGGAGCATCTGTGTGAAGTTCTGGATGTTTGCTGCAACCAGACTTAACCTGCTGGTCACTGCACTGACGTTCAGCATGAGGCCTGAGACACACACACACACACACACAGAGGTGTGAGTATATCATGTATTATCATCTACATGAATGATAAGCTTCAGTGGTGTTTACCATCGGTGTGATTTTTTAGAAATGCAGCGTTGTCCAGAATCTCTGAGCTCTTCTGCAGCCTCGTCTTCTCCTGCTCCGTCAGTGCCGTCTAACAGAAACACACATCAGCATCACTAACTAGTAATTTAGGATACCGCATTTTTCTTATTTACAATGTTATTCCCCAAATTTGCTATATTTTACTATTACATTCACATTATTTACTTTCTTTTATGGGTGCTGAGCTGTGATTGGCTGACATACCATGTTGAGGGCGGAGCTTGCGTTCTGATTGGCCACGAGGGCCAGATCTGCTGCCAGCTGTATGTTTTCTCTGATGTTGGCATTGGTGCGGGTGGCGATGGAGATGTTAACTGATCCAGAGCTGACCTCAGATAGAGAGCTGCACAAAATCACAATCACAAAACAACAGATCACAATACAACACAGGTTCATTTAAAGGTAAACCTATTATTTAAAAAAAACAAAAGATTATTGAAACAGTTTAAAATACTGTTATTATACATATTCGATCGCTGTGCTCTATCACAGCAGCTGAAATAAATACAGATGTGGTGCGACCTCTGTTCATACAGTCTGTTTATTTTAACCATTGAATATATTTATGTGTGTTTTTAGCATTCGTGAACCTCTTTCTATAAACAGTTGTTTCAGCTCTGTTTACTTCATTTTTGAGCACTAAGCCAAAGTACAAAATAGTGTAAAATGTCAACTCTGTTACTGTCAACTCCATTACTGTCAATTCTAATTGTCAACTCTGTTACCATCAATGTTAATGGTCAACTCTGTTATTATTCAACAGAGTCAACTCTAAAGGGGGTCGCACACCGAATGCGCCGCTCGGTGACGCGCTGCACCGCGAAACGCAGCGCCATGCAATTCCAATTCTAAACATGGATTTTTCATGGACAACTCTCCGTTATCATCAACTCTGTTATCGTCAACTCTGTTATCTTCAACTCTGTTTTCTTCAACTCTGTTATCATCAACTCTGTTATCTTCAACTCTGTTATCTTCAACTCTGTTATCTTCAACTCTGTTATCATCAACTCTGTTATCGTCAACTCTGTTATCTTCAACTCTGTTATCGTCAACTCTGTTATCTTCAACTCTGTTATCTTCAACTCTATTATCTTCAACTCTGTTATCTTCAACTCTGTTATCTTCAACTCTGTTATCTTCAACTCTGTTATCTTCAACTCTGTTATCATCAACTCTGTTATCTTCAACTCTGTTTTCTTCAACTCTGTTATCATCAACTCTGTTATCTTCAACTCTGTTTTCTTCAACTCTGTTATCATCAACTCTGTTATCTTCAACTCTGTTATCTTCAACTCTGTTATCATCAACTCTGTTATCGTCAACTCTGTTATCTTCAACTCTGTTATCGTCAACTCTATTATCTTCAACTCTGTTTTCTTCAACTCTGTTATCATCAACTCTGTTATCTTCAACTCTGTTATCTTCAACTCTGTTATCTTCAACTCTGTTATCATCAACTCTGTTATCGTCAACTCTGTTTTCTTCAACTCTGTTATCTTCAACTCTGTTTTCTTCAACTCTGTTATCATCAACTCTGTTATCTTCAACTCTGTTATCTTCAACTCTGTTATCTTCAACTCTGTTATCATCAACTCTGTTATCATCAACTCTGTTATCTTCAACTCTGTTATCTTCAACTCTGTTATCTTCAACTCTGTTATCATCAACTCTGTTATCGTCAACTCTGTTATCTTCAACTCTGTTATCGTCAACTCTGTTTTCTTCAACTCTGTTATCATCAACTCTGTTATCTTCAACTCTGTTATCTTCAACTCTGTTATCTTCAACTCTGTTATCATCAACTCTGTTATCTTCAACTCTGTTATCTTCAACTCTGTTATCTTCAACTCTGTTATCATCAACTCTGTTATCGTCAACTCTGTTATCTTCAACTCTGTTATCGTCAACTCTGTTATCTTCAACTCTGTTATCGTCAACTCTATTATCTTCAACTCTGTTTTCTTCAACTCTGTTATCATCAACTCTGTTATCTTCAACTCTGTTATCTTCAACTCTGTTATCATCAACTCTGTTATCTTCAACTCTGTTTTCTTCAACTCTGTTATCGTCAACTCTATTATCTTCAACTCTGTTTTCTTCAACTCTGTTATCTTCAACTCTGTTATCGTCAACTCTGTTATCTTCAACTCTGTTATCATCAACTCTGTTATCTTCAACTCTGTTATCTTCAACTCTGTTATCCTCAACTCTGTTATCTTCAACTCTGTTATCTTCAACTCTGTTATCATCAACTCTGTTATCGTCAACTCTATTATCTTCAACTCTGTTATCGTCAACTCTATTATCTTCAACTCTGTTTTCTTCAACTCTGTTATCATCAACTCTGTTATCGTCAACTCTGTTATCTTCAACTCTATTATCGTCAACTCTATTATCTTCAACTCTGTTATCATCAACTCTGTTATCTTCAACTCTGTTATCGTCAACTCTGTTATCTTCAACTCTGTTATCTTCAACTCTGTTTTCTTCAACTCTGTTTTCTTCAACTCTGTTATCGTCAACTCTGTTATCATCAACTCTGTTATCGTCAACTCTGTTATCTTCAACTCTATTATCGTCAACTCTATTATCTTCAACTCTGTTATCGTCAACTCTGTTATCTTCAACTCTGTTATCTTCAACTCTGTTTTCTTCAACTCTGTTTTCTTCAACTCTGTTATCGTCAACTCTGTTATCATCAACTCTGTTATCGTCAACTCTGTTATCTTCAACTCTGTTTTCTTCAACTCTGTTATCATCAAATCTGTTATCATCAACTCTGTTATCGTCAACTCTGTTATCTTCAACTCTGTTATCGTCAACTCTATTATCTTCAACTCTGTTTTCTTCAACTCTGTTATCATCAACTCTGTTATCGTCAACTCTGTTATCTTCAACTCTATTATCTTCAACTCTGTTATCATCAACTCTGTTATCGTCAACTCTGTTATCTTCAACTCTATTATCTTCAACTCTGTTATCGTCAACTTTGTTATCTTCAACTCTATTATCTTCAACTCTGTTATCGTCAACTCTGTTATCTTCAACTCTGTTATCGTCAACTCTGTTATCTTCAACTCTGTTTTCTTCAACTCTGTTTTCTTCAACTCTGTTATCGTCAACTCTATTATCTTCAACTCTGTTATCTTCAACTCTGTTATCGTCAACCCTGTTATCTTCAACTCTGTTTTCTTCAACTCTGTTTTCTTCAACTCTGTTTTCTTCAACTCTGTTATCGTCAACTCTATTATCTTCAACTCTGTTATCTTCAACTCTGTTATCGTCAACTCTGTTATCTTCAACTCTATTATCTTCAACTCTGTTATCATCAACTCTGTTATCGTCAACTCTGTTATCTTCAACTCTATTATCTTCAACTCTGTTATCGTCAACTTTGTTATCTTCAACTCTATTATCTTCAACTCTGTTATCGTCAACTCTGTTATCTTCAACTCTGTTATCGTCAACTCTGTTATCTTCAACTCTGTTTTCTTCAACTCTGTTTTCTTCAACTCTGTTATCGTCAACTCTATTATCTTCAACTCTGTTATCTTCAACTCTGTTATCTTCAACTCTGTTATCTTCAACTCTGTTATCGTCAACTCTGTTATCTTCAACTCTGTTATCGTCAACCTGTTATCTTCAACTCTGTTATCGTCAACCTGTTATCTTCAACTCTGTTATCTTCAACTCTGTTATCGTCAACCTGTTATCTTCAACTCTGTTATCTTCAACTCTGTTATCTTCAACTCTGTTATCTTCAACTCTGTTATCGTCAACCTGTTATCTTCAACTCTGTTATCTTCAACTCTGTTATCATCAACTCTGTTATCATCAACTCTGTTATCATCAACTCTGTTATCGTCAACTCTGTTATCTTCAACTCTGTTATCGTCAACTCTGTTATCGTCAACTCTGTTATCTTCAACTCTGTTTTCTTCAACTCTGTTATCGTCAACTCTGTTATCTTCAACTCTATTATCGTCAACTCTATTATCTTCAACTTTGTTTTCTTCAACTCTGTTATCGTCAACTCTGTTATCTTCAACTCTGTTATCGTCAACTCTGTTATCGTCAACTCTGTTATCTTCAACTCTGTTTTCTTCAACTCTGTTATCGTCAACTGTGTTATCTTCAACTCTGTTTTCTTCAACTCTGTTATCGTCAACTCTGTTATCGTCAACTCTGTTATCTTCAACTCTGTTATCGTCAACTCTGTTATCTTCAACTCTGTTATCGTCAACTCTGTTATCGTCAACTCTGTTATCTTCAACTCTGTTATCGTCAACTCTGTTATCGTCAACTCTGTTATCTTCAACTCTGTTATTCTTCAACTCTGTTATCGTCAACTCTGTTATCGTCAACTCTATTATCTTCAACTCTGTTATCGTCAACTCTATTATCTTCAACTCTGTTATCTTCAACTCTGTTATCTTCAACTCTGTTATCATCAACTCTGTTATCGTCAACTCTGTTATCTTCAACTCTATTATCGTCAACTCTATTATCTTCAACTCTGTTTTCTTCAACTCTGTTATCGTCAACTCTATTATCTTCAACTCTGTTATCGTCAACTCTATTGTCTTCAACTCTGTTTTCTTCAACTCTGTTATCGTCAACTCTGTTATCGTCAACTCTGTTATCTTCAACTCTGTTATCGTCAACTCTATTATCTTCAACTCTGTTATCGTCAACTCTATTGTCTTCAACTCTGTTATCGTCAACTCTGTTATCGTCAACTCTGTTATCTTCAACTCTATTATCGTCAACTCTATTATCTTCAACTCTGTTTTCTTCAACTCTGTTATCGTCAACTCTATTATCTTCAACTCTGTTATCGTCAACTCTATTGTCTTCAACTCTGTTATCTTCAACTCTATTATCTTCAACTCTGTTATCGTCAACTCTGTTATCTTCAACTCTGTTATCGTCAACTCTGTTATCGTCAACTCTGTTATCTTCAACTCTGTTATCGTCAACTCTGTTATCTTCAACTCTGTTATCGTCAACTCTATTGTCTTCAACTCTGTTATCGTCAACTCTGTTATCGTCAACCTGTTATCTTCAACTCTGTTATCTTCAACTCTGTTATCGTCAACCTGTTATCTTCAACTCTGTTATCTTCAACTCTGTTATCATCAACTCTGTTATCATCAACTCTGTTATCATCAACTCTGTTATCGTCAACTCTGTTATCTTCAACTCTGTTATCGTCAACTCTGTTATCGTCAACTCTGTTATCTTCAACTCTGTTTTCTTCAACTCTGTTATCGTCAACTCTGTTATCTTCAACTCTATTATCGTCAACTCTATTATCTTCAACTTTGTTTTCTTCAACTCTGTTATCGTCAACTCTGTTATCTTCAACTCTGTTATCGTCAACTCTGTTATCGTCAACTCTGTTATCTTCAACTCTGTTTTCTTCAACTCTGTTATCGTCAACTGTGTTATCTTCAACTCTGTTTTCTTCAACTCTGTTATCGTCAACTCTGTTATCGTCAACCTGTTATCGTCAACTCTGTTATCTTCAACTCTGTTATCGTCAACTCTGTTATCTTCAACTCTGTTATCGTCAACTCTGTTATCGTCAACTCTGTTATCTTCAACTCTGTTATCGTCAACTCTGTTATCGTCAACTCTGTTATCGTCAACTCTGTTATCGTCAACTCTATTATCTTCAACTCTGTTATCGTCAACTCTATTATCTTCAACTCTGTTATCTTCAACTCTGTTATCTTCAACTCTGTTATCATCAACTCTGTTATCGTCAACTCTGTTATCTTCAACTCTATTATCGTCAACTCTATTATCTTCAACTCTGTTTTCTTCAACTCTGTTATCGTCAACTCTATTATCTTCAACTCTGTTATCGTCAACTCTATTGTCTTCAACTCTGTTTTCTTCAACTCTGTTATCGTCAACTCTGTTATCGTCAACTCTGTTATCTTCAACTCTGTTATCGTCAACTCTGTTATCTTCAACTCTGTTATCGTCAACTCTATTATCTTCAACTCTGTTATCGTCAACTCTATTGTCTTCAACTCTGTTTTCTTCAACTCTGTTATCGTCAACTCTGTTATCGTCAACTCTGTTATCTTCAACTCTGTTATCGTCAACTCTATTATCTTCAACTCTGTTTTCTTCAACTCTGTTATCGTCAACTCTATTATCTTCAACTCTGTTATCGTCAACTCTATTGTCTTCAACTCTGTTATCTTCAACTCTATTATCTTCAACTCTGTTATCGTCAACTCTGTTATCTTCAACTCTGTTATCGTCAACTCTATTATCTTCAACTCTGTTTTCTTCAACTCTGTTATCGTCAACTCTATTATCTTCAACTCTGTTATCGTCAACTCTATTGTCGTCAACTCTATTATCGTCAACTATATTATTGTCAACTATATTATTGTCAACTCTATTATCGTCCGCTCTGTTATCGTCCGCTCTGTTATCGTCCGCTCTGTTACAGTCAACTCTGTTATTGTTGACTCTGTTACAGTAAAAAGCTTTAACAATAAGTTAAACAGCAATCAGCAACATAATCAAATCTTCCCTATCACCTTTGAGAATTTATCACTACTGTACATTAATAATGATTTTAGTTGACTGTTAAAAACACATTTGCTGTATATAATTCCAATTTAAGGAGAACTAATTAAAAACCCTTGAAATGCACCTGCAGTTCTGCGATGCGTTATATGCATATATAGTCAATCCTGAGAGCGATTCTCACCTGTTCAGAGCTTGTGCTTGTTTGCTGAGAGCTTGTGCGTGATCCTCAGCTCTGTAAACCAGCTGAAGAGCATCTCTTTTGGTCAAATCCATCACTAAAGAGTCCACATGCTTCCTCAGAGATGGACTCCACAGTTCCAGATCGTTCTTCAGCTCATCTAGAGTCTGCAATCACAGATGCATCATATGGATTAAATACTTATTCTTTATTACATGTCTAAATAATAATATAGAAATGTCTCTCACAGTTGTCCCGTTGTCCATGTCTTCTGCTATATTGAGGGCATCGGTCAGCAGGTCTTGAGCTTCCTGTTCTTGTGTTTCTACTTCATGGTTCAGACTGCTGACACTGTTCCTGGAGATCTGAAAAAATTTAATCAAATTTGTATTTATTTATTTATTTATTGTCTTTTTGAGAAAGTTAAAACTTTAATTTAATAAAAAGTGCATTAAATCGATAGCAGTGACATCTAATATGTTTATAATGTTCTACTCAGAAATATGAAGAAGATCACAATTCAGTTTTGCGTCCCAGAAATGAATAAATTATCCAGTTTTTAGTGAACTAAATGTAGCCTCATTAAGACATTCATTCATTCATTTTCCTTCGGCTTACTCCCTTTATTCATCAGGGGTTGCCACAGCGGAATGAACCGCCAACTTATCCAGCATATGTTTCACGCTACGGCCAATTTAGTTCATCAATTCCCCTATAGCACATGTGTGTGGATTGTGGAGGAAACTCTCTGCACCCGGAGGAAACCCACGCCAACACGGGGAGAACATGGGAGAACTCCACACAGAAATGCCAACTGACCCAGCCAGGACTCAAACCAGCGACCTTCTTGCTGTGAGGTGACAGTTCTAACCACAGAGCCACCGTGTCGCCTCTCATTAAGACCAGTTGTGTATATACAGTATTATGCGTATAGTGTGTGTGACTCACGGTGAGTGTGTGTATGTTGCTCTGGATGTCCTGGAGCAGGCGTCGACTCCGGTTATTGTGTGTTTTAGCCGTGTTTAGGCTCTCCTGGACCTGCTGGAGCTTCAGGTTGTGTGTGTTGAATGTTGCGGAGATGTTTGCCTGTCTGATCTGGTTATTTCTGTGAGGCTTTGAAATCTCATCTTCAACCTTTTCCAGCACAGACACTGAAGAGCTGCACACAAAACAACATGATTAGTTTTTTACACTATTCCCCTAGAGCTGTTCAACAGAGATTTATTCAACACATTTCTAAACAGTTTTAATAAGATT
Organism: Danio aesculapii; assembly: GCF_903798145.1. NCBI lineage: Eukaryota > Metazoa > Chordata > Actinopteri > Cypriniformes > Danionidae > Danio > Danio aesculapii. The sequence goes on from NC_079458.1 coordinate 457,785, forward strand.
TCTTTTGTCTTTGTCATGATGCAGGTACATAACATTTACTAATTATTTAGGAAGATACTTGTATTCAGCTTAAAGTGACATTTAAAAGCTTATTAATTATACAAATTATAAGATAAGAGTTTTTTTGTTCCGTAACCAATAACAAAAATCTTATGGGGTCTAATAAAACTGATCTTAAAAAATATTATTCCAGCCAAACTAAAAGAAATAAGACTTTCTCCAGCAGAAATTAATCTAATAGGAAATATTGTGAATAATTTCCTTGCTCTGTTATACATCATTTGGGAAATATTTGAAAAGGAGTTAAAATAGAGCAGGTATAATGTATTTCTGCTGCTGTGTGTGATGTGTTGATCTCACCTGAGCTGGTTCTCCGCAGCGTTCCTGCAGTGCGACAGATTAAAGCTCCTGATTTTCTCCAGAGTTTCGCTGGTCTCCTCTAGCAGAAATGAGCTGTTGGCTTCATCCAGACCTTCATCCAGAGTCACGTTCACTGAACTCACCTGCTCCACCAGACCTGAGCCAATCACAGCACAGCAATGACTTTCACAGCAGCCAATCAAATCATCACATAGCTATAAACTGTTATTGTCTGTAAGAGTAATGCTTTATTATGATGATCTTTAATAATAAATTAATTCTTAATAGAACAGATTTGATGTTATTTGAGCAGTTTTTGTTTACTATTATAATTTGTATTTTTTTATAATATTTCTTTGTTAAGCTGCTTTGTCACAACCTACATTGTAAAAAGCGCTATATATATAAAGATGAATTAAATTTTGAAAAGATATTTTTTTACGTGTCAAATTTATTTTTAGTATCATTTCAAATAATTAAAATTAATATCAACAGTTTTAGTTTTTACTATTACACTTAAGTTGCAAATAAAATAAACAAAATAAATAAAATAAATAAAATAAATAAAATAAATAAAATAAATAAATAAAATAATTAAAATAAAACAAAATTAATGAATTAATTAATTAAAATAAATAAAATAAATAAATACAATTATTAAAATGAATTAATTAAAATAAAATAAATAAATAAATAAAATGATTAAAATAAAACAAAATAAATGAATGAATTAATGAAAATAAATAAAAATAAATAACTTAATTAATAAAAATAAAATAAAATAAAATAAAATAAAGTTACCGTGGATGGCAGAGTGAATGTTGTTGATGAGCTCCAGTAGTTGTTTTCCTTGAGTAAATCTCTGCTCTGAGGTCAGCAGCACATCTCCACTGTTCTCAAATACACTCTGGACCTGCACACACACACACACGCACGCACACACGCACGCACGCACGCACGCACACACACACACACACACACACACACACAGATAAGTACATTTGCTGAAGAAAATGTGATTGGTGTTTGCTGTGGTTGTTTACCAGTTGCTAAGCCATTGCATGGTGGTTTCTAGGGTTTACTAAGTTGTTGGTATGTGGTTGCTATGAAGTACTTAGGTGGTGGCTAAAGTGTTGGATGCTATGGTGTTCAGAGTTGTTGCTATGTGGTTGCAATGGCATTGCATGGCGGTTGCTATAGTTTTCTGAGTTGTTAGTATGTGGTTGCTAAGACATAGTTAGGCAGTTTCTAAAGTGTTCTGAAGGGTCGCTAGGCAGTTGTTAGGGTGTTCTGAGTGGTTACTAGATGGTTGCCAAAGCATTGCCAGAGGCTTTCTTAGTGTTTAGTTGCTAGGCAGTTGATAAGATGTTCTAGGTAGTTGCTAAGGCATTGCTAGGTGGATGCTAGGGTGTTTTGAGTTGTTGCTATGTGGTTTATATGACATAGCTAGGTAGTTTCTAAGAGTTCTGAGTGGTTGCTAGGCAGTCAGAGTGTTCTGAGTGATAATTAGGTGGTTGCTAAGTGTGTTGATAGGCCATTGCTAGGGTGATCTGAGGGATGGACACAGTAAGGTCAGTACCTGCTGCTGAAGATCAGTGATCTGACCGCTTAGGTTCCTCGAGTGTTCTTCTCCAACGGTCAGCTGATAATCTGGAGTTTGATCCCATGACATCAGGCTCTGCAGATTACATTACACATCAGTATTCACCACACTGATATACAGTTATACAGTATACACAAGTAAAATATTCCGTTTATTTCAGACAAACTCCCTTAATTTTGACTCAATATTTCAGAAAATGACCATATTTTTCTAGAAAAACATTATATTTCTAGATATTTGGATTAGATTCTCAGTAAGAAAAGCGTTTTTTGCAGTGTGCTGCTCTCCACTGACCGTGAGCTCTCGGGTCTGGTTCTGGATGGTCATCAGCTGGCTGTACGGGGCCAGAATGACACCTGACAGGTTCACAGATGTGATGGACACATCTAAAGCATCCAGATCGTCCAGCAAAACACCGGTGCAGGAGTCATTACATGCTGCAGGATGCAAAAACACAACATATGAACACTTGATTCTGATTGGCTGATGAGCATTCTGAGGTGTGCTGTTATTTTCAGATAAACGCACAGATAAAGTAGTTCCGGGAGGTTTTGAGCGCATTACAGCTCCATAAACGTATTCCTTCCTAAAATGTATATTTATAGTCTGTTTTTTTTTGAAGTAGCTGTATTATTTATTATCTCATACTGTTATATTTTCAGTTTACATTTTAATTTTCCTTTAAGCTTCTTTATGTGGAAAAAATGTAAAGTTATTCTCCTGTTGTTACTGTGTGCAAGAGGCTAATATTGCTGGAGTGTGTGTTATATGAATGAGCTGTGTAAATAAAACTGAACTCAGATGAATAATTGACTGCTTTACTGCTGAAATTTCATTAGTTTAAGAATATCATAATTAGGACAATTAAGATTTTAAATGTATATTTCAGAAAAAAATTTCAGGTTCAGGAATTCAGGTTCGGCAATTTTTCAGAATCAAAAGCAATAAAATTATCAGTACACTGACAGAGTTCTGGTATGTTTTTTATTTACTGGTCATTTTTATTTTACTGGTGATTTTTAAATTACTGGTTATTTTTAAATTTACTGGTCACTTTTTAATTTACTGGTCATTTTTTAAAATTTACTGGTTATTTCTAAATTTACTGTTCATTTTTGTAATATACTGTAATTTACTGGTCATTTTCAAAGTTACTGGTCATTTTTAAATTTAATGGTCATTTTTGAATTTACTGGTCATTTTTAAATTTTCTGTTCATTTTTTATTTACTGGTCATTTTTTAAATTACTGGTTATTTTTAAATTTACTGGTAATTTTTTAATTTACTGTTAATTTTTTATTTATTGGTCATTTTTTAATTTACTGGTTATTTTTAATTTAGTGGTCATTTTTTATTTACTGGTAATTTTTAGAATTTACTTGTCATTTTTATTTTCGAATCTACTGGTAATTTTTTAAATTACTAGTCATTTTTTGAATTCTCTGGCCATTTTTGAATTTTCTGGTAAAGTTGTTTTGATTATTTTATGCAAACTTCTGTGTGCAAGAGGCTAATACTGCTGCAGTGTGTGTTATATGAAGCTGTAAACTAAGCTTAATAATCGGCCACATAACTGCTGAAATTTCATTTCATTCATTTCAGTTATAACGACAGTTTATACATAAAGACTTTAAGTTAAGTGTTTAGTTGTAACATTACCAGAAAACTGCCAAAATTATTCTGCTGCAGTTTCCAATTTACTGGTCAATTTGACATTTAATAATAAATAAATAAATTTCCTGTTAATACGGTGTGCAAGAGGCTAATACTGCTTGAGTGTGTGTTATATGAAGCTGTGTGTAAATAAAGGTGAGCTGACTTACACACACACTGCTCGTGGACCAGCACGTGTCTCTCCTCACACTGGTCACACAGGTGACCTCTGACCCCAGGTTTACACTCGCAGCGGCCTGTGTGTGCGTCACACACACTGTGCACTGAGCCCGACTCACTGCACGCACACACCTGACATCGGCCGCCCGGCTCTGACGGGTTCCCGAAATACCCCACTGCACACCTGAGACAGCAGAGAGAGTGTGTATGTGTGTGTGTGTGTGTGTTAGAATGTGAATTGTGTTTTTGAGAGTGTGTTTTTGTGAGTGTGTGTGTTTTTTTTTGAGAATGTGTGTGCGTATGTGAGTGTTTTTGTGTTTCTGAGAGTGTGTGTATGCTTCTCAGAGTGTGTGTGTGCATATATGTGAGTGTGTTTGAGTGTCTGTGTGTGTGCGCATGTTTCTGAGAGTGGTGTGTGTCTGTGTGCATATATGTGAGTGTCTTTGAGTGTCTGTGTGTGTTTGAGTGACTGTGTGTGTGTGTGTGTGTAAATGCGTGTGTGTGTGTGCATGTGTTTCTAAGTGTGTGTGCGTGCATTTCTGAGAGTGTGATTTTTTCTGAGAATGTGTGTGTCTTTCTGTGAGTGTGTGTTTCTGTGTGCACAAGTGTGAGTATGTGTGTGTTTGAGTCTCTCTCTGTGTGTGTGTGTGTGTGTGTGTCTGACCTCTCACAGTATCGTCCCTCATAACCCTCTTCACAGCGGTCGCAGCGGAAGTCTCCAGCACCTTCTAAAACACACGTCGAGCTGAAACTAAACACACAAACACACACACACACACACACACACACACACACACACACACACACACACACACACACACACACACATCAGAACACATTTACTAGAGGCACAATAAACTGAAATCAATTTCAGATACAGCAGAGTTATTCACCGGTAAGCAATGTGACAGTGTGATGTGAGCTCACCTTTGGCCCCGTAGCGGGCAGGCACACAGAGAGCAATCACTGACTGACCCCTTCACCTTCCCGTAATACCCTGCGGCGCAAACATGGCAGTGTTCTCCAGCGGTGTTGTGCTGACAGCCCTAAACACACACACACACACAATACAGCATCATAAGCAGATGATTTTCTCTTAATAATGTTCTCCAGCTCTCTGAAACTGACCCTTTCAGGCTTCAGATGCCTGTGCATCATCATAGTGACAGATGTAAAACAGCAGCGTGTGTGTGTTGTCAGCGCTGGTCAGGTGTGCTTCAGTGTGAGTGTGTTCATGCTTTTGTCAGTCTATGTTGCTCCTGTCTCTGTTCATCTAAAACTCCACATCTATAATCCTCTTAGTCTATGCTGACATTATCTTCAGCAGCTCAAACACTCTAATGGCTAATGGACAGACGGCTGCTTCTCACTCAGGGCTGCTGTTTATGCTAATTAGATGGAGAAATGGGCACTAGTGGGCGGGGCTTTCCTCCTTGTACAAAGTGAGAATGTCAATCAAAGTGTTTCATTCATCAAGTCTGATTATAGAAAACACAATTAATTCATGTTGAGCACTAGGGGTTTTGGGGCTTGTGACTACTTTTACATGGACATCAGTGATCTAATGACTTGCCTTAATCTGAATAAGACTGTAATATGATTCAGGTGTTTACATGAGCTGCTTTATTAATGTTTCATTCATGATTCCCAGTTACATGTAATAGCACAGATCCAGTAACGTCATGGCGTCACCAGCCTATAAATGTTTCCTCTGCAGTTTGTGTCTGTGGTCCTTTAAGATAATCAGAAATCACTGTTTACATGGTCGACTCTTGATCAGAGTACAGTCTTCATCATATTAACATCAGAGCATTAGTGTCCATGTAAACGTACACACTGAAAGTGTCAGATGATGTCACAAGCTGTCAAAGACAGTCCATTCCTCAGCTTTAAGTTGATTTCATGAGTCCTCACATTTCATAAGTTTGACGTGTTTTCCCCTGGAACTTTTATAAAGCATCTGCTGCATGTTGGTGTGTCAGAATCCTTGCTTGTAAAATACAGCCATACTGTAGAATGCTTAGTTTAAGCAAATTAAATGAACGCGATCTTGCGTGTTGATAAAGGGAGTCGCTCACCGCATGCACCGTACTGCGCGCTTTACCTTCTATAAGCAACAAGAACAAACGCCTGACATCGCTGACGGTGTCGGTATCCCTCAAAGCTGTTTAGATTTAAATATTTAGAGATGGTGTGACACAACACGCACTAATGTGTGCCTTTGATGCACCCCTTTGATGCTTCTTAAGTGCGTCACACACCAGATGCGCCGCTCAGAGCCGCGGCACGGCACACACATGACTATTGATAGTATCACACACCAGACGCGCACATTCACATGCTATTTAAAATGAAACTATTCAGGTGGCGCAGCAGAAATATGAACAGTGTCTTGAGGACAACCGCCGACTTGCGAATTCTAAAATGTATGACGCTGTGTGGCGCGACACTGCGCGACGCCGAGCGGCGCTTCTGGTGTGCGACCTGCTTTACGTTCTTGTCGCAGCACCAGTGTCACCGGAATTAGGCACCGAAATTCATATGCTGATTCGGTCTGGTGCATATCGGTTACATGGCACCGGGTTTCAGTACCCAACCCTACACACAACTGGGTTTAAACCACATATAAAAGTGAGTTTTGCATAATAGGTGCACTTCAAAGTGTGTGTGTGTGTGTGTGTGTGTGTGTGTGTGTGTTCTCACCAGGCATTGGCCGGTGTGCAGGTCACATGACTGGCTGTGGTTGCTGCATCTGCAGGGCACACAGGGCTGAATGAGCGGGCGATTTCTGCCCTTCATGTTGAGTTCAGATACGGCCTGCCGGTAATATCCTGGAGCACACTCCTGCAACACAAAGCATGATGGGTAAAAACATCACATAATTATGTGTAATAATGTAATATATTAATATATTATATAATATAATAATAAAGCAAACAAAATGCAACATCTCACGATGTCGGAGTGCAACATCAATCTGACATCATGTTGACGTTCTCTGCTGGGTATGTTTACACCAGTTTCAGGTGCAGTTTGAGCAGGTGATGAGTCTGCATGTACGCCATGATGACCAATAATGCTGATTTTAATCATGTAGGTGTCACGGTGGCTAAGTGGTTAGCACTGTCGCCTCACAGCAAGTAGGTCGCTGGTTCCAGCCTCTGTTTCTGTGTGGAGTTTGCATGTTCTCCCCGTGTTGGTGTGGGTTTCCTCCGGGTGCTCCGGTTTCCCCCACAGTCCAAACACATGCGCTATAGGGGAATTGATCAACTAAATTGGCCGTAGTGTATGAGTGTGTGTGTGTATGGGTGTTTCCCAATACTGGGTTGCAGCTGAAAGAGCATCCGCTGTGTAAAACATATGCTGGATAAGTTGGTGGTTCATTCCACGGTGGGGACCTAAGATTAATATAGGGACAAAGCTGAAAAGAAAATGAATGAATGATTTTGATGATGTGTGTTATTTTTCTGACCTGGCAGGACAGTCCAGCGTATCCCAGCGGACACTCACAGATCTCCACCAGCCGCGCCACAGCCCCGCCTTCAGGAAGCTCATCTGCCTCCAGTGCCGTTTCCATGGAGATGTTGGAGATCCTGCACTCACACACACACATACACACACATCATACTTTCAATCCGACTGCACTCAATTAGCTCTCTAGTGTACTAGTCAGAGAGTTTGACAATTTTAGAGCATCTCTATACATTGGTATATTTATTTGACATTTTTAGATTTGCAATCGCTCCCTGAAATGTCCCACAATGCACCATGAAAATTAGGGAATATAGATGTTCACCATTTTCTCTAAACATGAATCAATAAGTGCAAAATATGAACCATGTGAAACAACATCACCACAAAAACATGACTTAATTTGCACCCAAAGTTAATAGTTTATTATTCACAGTAAATGTAGTAAATGTACATAAAGAGATGAGAGTGCATGTGTCACAGTATATTGGATCTGTGCGGCTCTTAAAGTGACAGCGTCAATATTCCTGTGCTTATAATTATTAAACAAACAACAAACGACCAGCACAGAATCACAACTGAAGGACTTTTGGTAGCTTTAATAAGAAATAAATCTATTTTAATTCTTAGAGCGGCCTACAGTTTGTTTCACTGAGTTCACTGTACTCAAATGGCCTCCACAGTCACCAGAGCTCAATCCAATAGAGATTGGCATCATGGATGTGCAGCCGACAAATCTGCAGCAACTGTGTGATGCTATCATGTCAATATGGAGCTAAATCTCTGAGGAATATTTCCAGTAGCTTCTTGAATCTCTGACACCAAGGATTAAGGCGGTTCTGAAGGCAAAAGGGGTCCAACCTAGTACTAGTAAGGTGTACCTAATAAAGTGGCCGGTGAGTGTAGATGTACTCAAAAATGGTCATAGGGTCATATTTTGGTCACATGGCCTACCTCATAATAATTTGAAATTACTCATGACTACATCTGCTGCATAAAATATATGCTGGATAAGTTGGCGGTTCATTCCACTGTGTTGACCCCTGATTAATCAAGGGACTAAGCCGAAATGAAAACGAATGAATGAATTATTAATATTTTGCACATGTTTATTTCAGAGTACATTACACTGTGTAAGCGTCACAGCAGAGCTCATTAATATTCATGACCCACCCAAATAAGGTCAATTAAAGCATCTCATCCTAGGGTTGTAAATGAACATATTAAATAATTTCAGGGGAATTTTTGCACTTACCCAAGCCACATATCTTCAGTGTAGATCTCAGAGAATGATTTAAGCACATTATATAAGCATAAAACTGACCTGCTCTGCTGCAGTCCGGAGCCGTACGAGGCTTTAATGATGACGTACTCCAGGTTACTCAGCACAGACATGAAGTCAGCGTGGCTCACGGCTTCATCAGACACTGAGTTGAAGTATTTCCACTTGTGCTGCACACAGATCAGATCAGATATGACCATCAGAGAGAGACGGCGCTGGGTTTATAACAAAGACTACGCACAATACTGGACGAAACTAACATGGCGATATTTAGTTGTATATTAAGGGCGACATGGTGGCTTGGTGGTTCCTCACAGCAAGAAGGTCGCTGGTTCGAGTCCCAGATGGGTCAGTTGGCGTTTCTGTGTGGAGTTTGGATGCTCCAGTTTCTCCCACAGTCCAAACGCATGCGCTATAGGGGAATTGATTAACTAAACTGACCATAGTGTATGAGTGTGTGTGAGAGAATGAGTGTGTATCGGTCTTTTCCAGTACTGGGTTGCAGCTGGAAGGGCATCCGCTGTGTAAAACATATGCTGGAATAGTTGGTGGTTCATTCCACTGTGGCGACCCCTGATAAATAAGCGGCTAATCCGAAGAAAAATTAATGAATGAAGTTATACTGACGCATGATTGTCTGCTGTCATGGCTTTGCAATCAGTAAATGAGATTATAATGGAAGTCAATGGGGGAAAAAACAGCACCAACATCACCAAAGGGGAGTCAATCTGAACAATACAGCAGGCTTAAGACATTTGAGGAGCTGTTTGGACCCGTGACTGACCTCGGTGAGAGCGTGCTCCTGTGTGCTGCGGATGCCGTTAGCAGGAGCGCTAGCATCAGTGTAGATGACTATCTTGCGCAGGTGTCCTCCTCTCATCAGCAGCTGAGGCTCCTGATTGGCCAATCCCACACCATCCTGAGCGAAGAAGGTGAGGGTGTAGGAGAGTCTTCCTCCATACGACAGCAGCTGAAACAAACACCAGGCAGACGTTACACTCACAGCGAACACTTTCAGGTTCTGTAAACACTCTTTATGTAGTCGGCTTGAAATCTAAATTTAGCAGGTGTATTTTGCTAGCTCACATTGTTATTCTTAAGGTGTATAATTAATCCACTCAAAATCAGTGGTTTGCTTTGGTAATCTTTAATTAAATTCTGTCCATTTTGTAGTGTCTGGATGGTTTGATGACATTAATTGTAATAATAATAATGAACTAATTCAGCGTGCTCTGTTGTAAATGAGGTGCAACTTAATGAACATGCATGATAAAGCGTTGAAGACTGTTTTTACCTGTTGCAGTGTTCAGTGAGACGCCACGTTGTGTTGCCAAAGGTAATCAAAACAAGTGGAAGAAGAAGAATTGTTCGGACACACGGGTCATCATTGTTCCCTTTTAAATGTGCCGATACATGTTTTGTTTCCATTTCCCCGTGATGAGAGCACAGTGGGCGTGTAGACCCACATGTGTGGATTAGAGTGCTCTGCTGACCCGCGACAGAAATACGTTCGTAAGGAACATTTTAACCCAAGAACATCTTCATTACAGCACATTTATAAACACAACACTGATTACCCGTGTCTCTAAATTCTTGTTATTTCACTTGTTTTGGCAACACGACGTGGCGTCTCTCTGCCGTCTGAATTAATAAAGTCTTTCTTATGAATTAATGCTGCACACTGAGAGACGTCATGATGGACTCCCAGGTACAGACATCCAGTCTCCACGCTGAATACACATAAGTATCTGATCGACGTGACACAGCTTCAAAAATTAGTTTCAAATAAGAAGAAGGAATTTGCTCAGAATAATGCAAAAAGTTCACTTGTTAGTGAGATATATGTGTCCTAATAGTGTTTATAGCAGCGTGGGACACATATATGACTGTCAACAGCTCAAAACATGTGTCTTGGTGTTTCGTGACCCTTTAAGACATGAAATGACTGAAGTTACTGAGTAGATTACAGTAATATTACTACAATATTATGGACTGAAAATGCCAACCCAGGCTCATTCTGAAAACGTACCTCTACAGACGTTTCTGGAGACCACAAAATACGCTTTTTGAGATCTCAAATTTCCCTCGCGAGTGCCATTCGTGCCTGCTGTTCTTGCATAAACCCACCAGACGCCGCTGTCGACTCACTTTTTGACAGACTTTCTGACTGACTGAGCGAACGATCGGCTGACCTACCCTCCCCCTTCCCTAAACCCAACCAATTTTATCGATTGACCCGGCCACCATCTTCCCTAAACCCAACCAACACGTTTCAAAAGCAATCCAGAAAAATAAAAGCCCTCGTCTGACTTTTTTTCAGATTTTACCACATCCTCACCCTGCTATTCACTTATTTTTTGGATTCTTTGGATTTTTTGTCTTCCCTGCTTTCTGGAACTTCTCTTCACCAGACTTGAACCCCGTTTTCGTGGTCAACTCCTCTCTCCGTCTCAAGTCCGCCGACGTACATGGTGTGCTAACGGGACAAACTGGTTGCAGCCGGGAATGCCGTCCATACAGAGGTAAGCGATCGGTCAGCCGGTAAGCGCGAAAAGGAATGGCGTCACACCACCCCGTAGTGTTCGTTTAAAAAAATGAAATGCAGCCATACGTGCCTCCGACTATGTAATTCGCTGTATCCAGAAACGTCTGCAGGGCTACGTTTTCACAATGAGCTTTGTTGGAAAATGCTTTGTTCTGTGTTTTTGTAACAGTTACATCCATCCTCTGAACCTGAGGTGGGGTGCCAGACTGATGTTTTCAAAACAGATGTAGCATGCTAAGATTACAACAAAGACAGTTAAGATTAGAGTCCACTTTTTCAGTGCAGTGCAGTATTTGTGGAGGCACAATGGTGTATTTATTAGTTATTTGTTTATTTTAAAAAATACTGTTGGAATAAGAACTACCATTGCGAGACTTCAATGTTGGCCTCATCAGGAGCATCTTCACTTTCTCCTGCATCCACTGGTGAGATTGTGTTGAAAGGTTAAAAATGATAAGGCAGTGGACCTGCACTGTCATCAACCAGATAATGTGACTGAGGGGAATCAGGTGGAGAGAAATCCTCCACTTTCACACGCTCTCTGAATCGATGTCCATCTCTATGTCTGTGTTTGGGTTGCCACACATAATGAAACTCCCCTTTTTATGAAAACACTTCCCTCTTTTGCTGCTGGACACTCCCACCTAAACAGAGCTGGACTCACCCACTTTCCTGACTTATTTCGAACTAGAGGTGTCTTCATGTCTTCTGGCGTGCAACCCCCTTAACCCCGTCCCTCAGTGATGTCACCAGCTCCATTGAGTGTATTGTGTCTGACATTGCAAGTCTGAGATATGCAGCCTCAGCTTACAAATCCAGGTCTGCATCTAGACACTATTGGCTTTTTACCCTGGCATTCCTGTTTCTGCAAACTGTAATACCATGGTATATCTATGGTGTTGTTACCCTGGTGTTTCTGTGGGTTGTATGTTGTACCTTGTTGCCGTTGTATTTCTGTGGTAGTCTCCAGTAATACGGTCCAGTGAGGACAGAGAGTGTGTTGAGCTGATCCGCGTCCAGCAGCATCTCCTCATCGCTGTAATAAACACCCTCCAGCGTCCCCTGCAGGTCACTCTGAGACACTACACGCAGCAGAGCCGGAGATGAACCCAGAACAATCTGAACGCAAACACACACACACACACACACACACACACACACACAAACACACACACACACACACACACACGATTAATAGATGATTATTACTGGTCAAATACACACATAATTCATTCAGCAACATCCCTTTTACAGTAGTTTACAATAGATATTACAATAGTATTATATTACATGTGTAACGATCTGACTGGGTAGGGGTGCCAACTTATACATTTATAAGTAAAAATTAAAAACAATGTTTATAAGTCAGGGCTACATGGGATACACTAGCAGTGCAATAACCCTAGTAACCCCTTATAGAGCTGAAGACAAAAATAAATCAGACAGAACTAAATCAGCTTAAATTGCATTGTAATATCATTCAATTTGAACGTACAACCTCAAAATAACTCTTTATACATATTTTACAACCCAAAACCATTCCAGCATACATATGAATGATTCAACACAATCAAATGCACCAAACAAAATTATAATAATAACAACAATAATAATAATAATAAAAGATTAATAATAATAATAAAAAATAAAGAGGTACCTTGGTCTACTTCTACATACTGTTTGCAATTTTTTATTTTCAATTGACTTTTGAGATATGCATTTAATTATAAACTCATTTTAAGCATATTATTAATAACTGCATATGGTTTGCATTTAAAATGTTACTGTTTTGAGATATGTATTTACATATATAGTAGTTTATGCATATCTAAATAAACGCTTATGGTTTGCATGTATTTTTTATTTTAATATTTTGAGAAATGTATTTATTTACATTTATAAACTTGTTTTTTATGCATATTATAAATGCTTATTGTTTGCATTTAATTTATAATGTTACTATTTTGAGATAAGCATTTAAATATTTAGATGCACATGCATATAGTAAAATAAATTCTTATTGTCTGCATTTATTTTTCATTTTACTCTTTTGAGATATGCATTCATTTTTTTTTATAATTATGTTTTAGGTGTTTTCACCTTTATTTTGACAGGACAGTAGAGAGAATAGACAGAAAAGTGTGGGGAGCAGAGAGAGGGGAAGGATCGGCATAGGACCTCGAGGTGGGAATCAAACTTGGGTCGCCGCAAACACCGGAGTGCATGTGTCGGTGCACTTTCCACTACACCATAGACACCTATTTATTATCTATTTACATTTATTTCAGGGATGCACCGATACCATTTTTCGAAAACGATACCAAAAAAATCGACCGATACAGATCCGATCCCAATACTTATGGAGTCAATGCAGGGCCATATATGCTTGCAACATAAAAGAAAGTTTTGCAAACAAAAAATGAAATATTGAGCAAAAAAATTTTTAAAGAATGCAAATCTCAAATAAATATGCAAATAAAATGAATTTTGCAAACAAAAATAAAAAAACTGCAAATAAAAATCAAGTAGTGCAAAAAAAAAAAATATATATATATATATATATATATATACATAAATTTGCCAAATATATTTTTCCAGTATTGCCTTCACAAAACCTCTCAAGTCAATTGTAATGCTCATTTTGATTTGCTATTCAGTCAAGCGTGAGTTTGCGATGCTGTTTTTGTTTTTGCACCTCAAATTTCTGTGCTTTTGTTTTTCTAGCCGTGATTTGACAAGGGGGCGGAGTCACAGGAACGTGGGCGTGTACCAGCTGGCCGATACCCGATTCAGCAAAAGTATGCGGTATCGAACAGATATCCGATCCAAGTATCGGGATCGGTGCATCCCTAATTTATTCATACAGAATCTCCTATGTGAATCTGCAGTAATGTGTGTGTGTTTGTACTCACCGGCGCGCGCACCAATCCGCTCAGCTCCTCACACACATCTGAAAGGCCGAAGCAGAAGCAGGGGCTGCAGCCGGCCGGATTGAAGGCCGAGAGCCCGAAGGAGCCGCTCTTACACTCGTCACAGCCTCTGCCACCCACATTATCCTGACACACACAGCGCAACATCAGCATTAATCATCAATAACACACTGCATTTGACACTGTAATATTTAGTTTTTCAGCGATATGGAGTTGAGGGCAAAATTATGTGCAATATTTAATCTAGTTCAAAAATTCCCCAAATGATGTTTAGCAGAGCAAGAAAGTGAACTGTCCCTTTAAGACCAGCAGAAACCCTGTAGAATATAGAGGAATATAGGGAGTAATGAGTGTATTGACCTTGCAGGAACACTGCCCGTGATCCTCACATCCACACACTCCCAGCGCCGCGTCACAGAACTGCGCACGCGTGCCGTTTGGGTTACAGTCGCAGGCAGTGCATTGTGGGAAGTTTCTGTAGCCCAAAGCGCAGCGGTCGCATGTGAGACCGGAGAACTGCAGCGCACACACACACTGACCCGAGGACAGATCACACTGAGACGAGCTGGAGCCTACAGCACTGCAGTTACACACCTGCGGGCACACACACACACACACATGATCAAACACATGATAACACACGCAAAATCAAACACTCACAGATACACAATCACACACACACACACACATACACACATACACACACACACATGATCAAACACTGACAGACACACACAATCACACTTATATGATCAAACACAAACACACACAGTCACATGATCAAACACACACCCACGTTAACACACACAAAATCACAAACACGATCAGACACACACACACACACACACACACATGATAACACACACATGATAACACAAAAATACACACACACACACGATTAAACACACAGAAACACACACATAATTACACACACGATCACACACATGCAAGATAACACACACACACACACACACATCACATGCACAAGATCAAACACAAACATGATCACACACACACATGATCAAAAACACACACAATCACACAAATATGATCAAACACACTCACACACTAAGACACACACATGATCACACACACGATCACACACATGATTTAACACTCAGACACACACACAATTACACACATATGATCAAACACACTCACACACTATGACACACACATGATCACACACATGATCAAACACACATGATTGCATACACACACTCACAGACACACATACATGATCACACGCATGATCAAACACACACACGAGCACACGATCCCACATATACATCATTTCAGACATAGATAATCTCCTTTCATTTTTCATACCATCATTAACACACATCAGTCATGATACACAAATAAATTAAACTTAGTGTTACTACGGTATTACTGCAGTATTTACCACAGTGTCCCATAGCGTTGTAGTGCTTTACCTTACAGCCGGACACGCCGTCGTGACCCCAGTGACCTTCATCACACTCTTCACACTTCAGCCCGTGTGTGTGTGGAGGACAGATACACTCGCCTGTCTGATCGTTGCAGTTCCCATGAGTGTGTGCGCAGTCACATGCTGGAGGATCAACAAACCAGCTCAAAATACACACTTATGGGTAAATACATGCAGAATTAAAACCTTAATAACTCTTTTCAGATGCCTTCTCCAGCTCTCAAACGACACATTCACACACGCCATCATATTATTTCAGACGCTGTGTGTTATTGTATTCTATAGTATTATGAGGAGAGATTTTGATGGTATGTTTGCCTCAAGTCCAACACTAATTTGCAGTCATTTCCTGTCTAGATGTGTCATTTTTCATCCTAAATGAATATTTATTTTGATTTCAGAGGTCGCAGATAAAAAACAAACAGTTCAATCATTCTCAAGCACAGACTGCATTCATTTAATTACTCATTTAAAGGTGCAGTAGGTAAGTTTGACACCCAGTGGTTGAACTAGGTATTGCATTCCTGGATCAAAACAAATGCAAGCGCAGGTTGCCAGATTGACGACACCAACAGGAGTGTTCCTGACTATCAAGCCTAAAGGCTGATTTAAATCGTGTTATATATAAAAGCAACAGCACGCTGTACAAGGAATATTTTCATACTCAAAGGAGTTTTGTCCTAACCAACACCTCGAATTGATATTACAGAAACAGCTTCTATTTCAGCTGAACAGCAGAAAACTGACACTGATCAGCTCAGGTACAGCTCATGTGCTTTATTCAGTGTTAATAATGTGAGTCTGAATGCCATTTAACATCACAGTTATCACCATATACTGAAAGCAGCAGCAGATAGTTCAGCTCAGATCTGGAGAATTAAATAAACCGTCTGAAACTGAACTCTAGACTGAGACTCAGAGCAAACCAACACATATCAGTGATTCAGCATCTACATTTAATCATCTTAAAGAGGTTTCAAGAGTTCACACTTAGATAATGCTCGACTATAATAGCAGGTTTGGCATGCTGTCCCGGGAGAGAACCCTGAGCTCGGGGATAGATGAGCGTGTGTTCTAAAACGATGAGGGTGTTCTACAACGAAGTTAGGGAATGTTTCTAAATATCTGCACACATATGATGCTGTTTTTATGCTTTAGAAGAGTCAAAAACTCACATACAGCACTTTGAATTATTACTACCTATTTAGTAAGATAAATGATCACAAAAGCAACACGATTACACTTTTAAGCTCTTTATCCAAACTCTAAGTGCTTGAAAACAGAAGATTAAAACTGAAGCATTTTCCAGGATTTCAGCAGAAGATTACATAAATACACCTGAATAAAGTCTGTTTGATGTTCTTACGTGTGCATCCGTTCTCTTTGAAGTTGTAGTATCCGCGGTGACAGCGGTCACATTTGTCACCCGTTACCCCAGTGATACACTGGCACCGCCCCTCCTCGTCACATGACGCAGACAGAGCACCTGATTGGTTACATTCACACGGCCTGCAGCCTTCGCCACTGTTAATACCATGATAACCGTCCTGAAACACACACACACACACACACACACACACACCTGTAAGACTTTCTAAAGCGGGACTACAATAAGAGAATTATGACACACTAATATTTTATTTACAGCACACGAGTTGTCATACCTGACAGCGGTCGCAGGCTTTTCCGACCACATTGTGTTTACATTCACACTGACCCGTGATCAGGTTACAGATGGTGGACAGAGAGCCGTTACTATAACAACCGCAGGCTACAAACAGAAAACACACACACACAATACAATTACAGATGGACTAAATCAGCACAGATGAGCAGCGCCTCAGTTATCCACTAGAGGTCACTAGAGCTGCACATCACATTGAAGAATAAAAACATTTAAATAAAAAATAAAAAAATAAATGTACTTAGGAGAGACAATAAAATAAAAGAATTCAGATAACAACAAAATATAAATAATGCAATAAACTTATAAGTGCTTTTTTCATATTTTTGTGTGAACTGTCCCTTTAAGAAACATTCAGTGGTGTTTTCTTCATATTTTACAGGCGAGCTGACCCTTTATGAGACACTAAATGTTTTTTTTCTGTGTGAGCTGTCCCTTTAAGCCACATTCAGTGCTATTTTCTTCATATTTCATACGTGAATTAACCCTTATGAAACACTAAGTGCTTTTTCATATTTCGGGTGAACTGTCACTTTAAGAAGTACCAAGTTTGTTTTCTAAATTTCTTTAGGTGAACTATCTGTTTTAGAAACATTTTGTGTTTTTTTTCTTTATATTTGTGGGTGAACTGTCCCTTTAAGAAACACTCAATGCTTTTTTCTTCATATTTTATAGGTGAACTGTCCCTTTAAGAAACACTCAGTGCTATTTTCTTCATACTTTATAAGTGAACTGTCCCTTTAAGAAACACTCAATGCTTTTTTCTTCATACTTTATAAGTGAACTGTCCCTTTAAGAAACACTCAGTGCTACTTCCCTCATATTTTATAGGTGAACTGTCCCTTTAAGAAACACTCAGTGAAGTTTTTATTCATATTTGTGAGTGAACTGTACCTTTAAGAAACATTAAGTGTTTTTTTTACATATTTTAGATGAAAGGTCCCTTTAAAAAACATTCAGTTAACTTTTCTTCATATTTGTGGATGAACTGTCCCTTTAAGAAACACTCGGTGCTATTTTCCTCATATCTGTGTGTGAACTGTCCCTTTAAGAAACACTCGGTGCTATTTTCCTCATATCTGTGTGTGAACTGTCCCTTTAAGAAACACTCAGTGCTATTTTCCTCATATCTGTGTGTGAACTGTCCCTTTAGGAAACACTCAGTGCTATTTTCCACATATCTGTGTGTGAACTGTCCCTTTAAGAAACACTCAGTGCTATTTTCCCCATATCTGTGTGTGAACTGTCCCTTTAGGAAACACTCAGTGCTATTTTCCACATATCTGTGTGTGAACTGTCCCTTTAAGAAACACTCAGTGCTATTTTCCTCATATCTGTGTGTGAACTGTCCCTTTAAGAAACACTCAGTGCTATTTTCCTCATATCTGTGTGTGAACTGTCCCTTTAAGAAACACTCAGTGCTATTTTCCTCATATCTGTGTGTGAACTGTCCCTTTAAGAAACACTCAATGCTATTTTCCCCATATCTGTGTGTGAACTGTCCCTTTAAGAAACACTCAGTGCTTTTTTCCCCATATCTGTGTGTGAACTGTCCCTTTAAGAAACACTCAATGCTATTTTCCCCATATCTGTGTGTGAACTGTCCCTTTAAGAAACACTCAGTGCTATTTTCCTCATATCTGTGTGTGAACTGTCCCTTTAAGAAACACTCAGTGCTATTTTCCCCATATCTGTGTGTGAACTGTCCCTTTAAGAAACACTCAATGCTATTTTCCCCATATCTGTGTGTGAACTGTCCCTTTAAGAAACACTCAGTGCTATTTTCCTCATATCTGTGTGTGAACTGTCCCTTTAAGAAACACTCAGTGTTTGTAAAGTAAAGTGTTTGGTTAATCCTCACCCTGACAGTTCTTCTCTTGGATGGCGTCTCCATAATATCCGTCCC